>NW_009270001.1:4577795-4579153 GCF_000687185.1 Egretta garzetta | reverse complement strand
TGCTAAGTGAGTTTAAACCAGAGAAAACTTTGGGAACTGACCACTCATCTCAAAATCTTAATGTATAATTGGAAGATGGAGCAATACAGCTTGTTAATTATGAAGCATTAAACATATGAGGCCACATTTTGACATCTTGACAATGATGGCAATCTTGTATACAAATAGTCCTGCTGCAATAAATTGGACCATTTGTGCAATGGGATCTACCCAAGGCTACGAGTGACTCAGTGTGAATCCAAATCTGACACCTAATATTTATAACAGGGGACTAGATGAGTCAGGGCTTCGTAACAAAACACAGTTTTTCAGCCTCCGGCTACCTGCTTTAATCTCACCGCTGTCAGCCGTGACAAAAAGTCAGCACCACATGACAGCTGTTCAGAGACATCCTAATGAGCGGGTGATGCTGGAGGTCCTGGTGGACATCACCCGGCAAAGCAGCGCTACGCCCAGGCCCCCGCGCCGGCAACCGCAGCGGAGGAGCAGTGGCCTCTGGGTCAGGGTGGGAGCATGTCGGGTGGCATGAGGGTTCCCCCCCACCGCCATGGCCCCCAACTTTGGCTCACCAGTGAGACCTAAACCATGTATTCTTTGGGGAGCACAGCAAACCCGGAGATCATAATTAAAATATGTTAATCTACACTGGGCACTTACCCATGGATAAACACTTCCATTTGGCACAATTTCCCACAATCTTCTTCTGAGATTTGAGACGGATCTCAGAACCCTGCTCCTTTCCCTTTTGACATTTTTGGTCTTAGTTTTGAGCCAAAAAGAAATTAAAAAAAAAAAAAAAAAAAAAAGGGAAGGAAAAAAAGAGAAAGAAGAAAAAAAAGAGAGAGAAAAAGAAAAAAAACCCCAAACCTGACACTTGCTTTCTTCATAAGCTTTGCAATTCCAGTTCGTTTTTACTGGGGGTGGGGGAATGCTGTAGCTAAGCTATGTGTTCATTACAGCCAGGGGGAAAAAATGAGGTTGGCTCCCAGTTTTGCTTATGTTGTTAAAAGAGCCTCTGAAGCTGCAGTTCTGGAACAGGTCTCCTCTTTCTTTGAAAGCATGCTGTTTGATAGACTGTCATTTGTCCCCTCCTTTCAGAAGAGCCAGCTGGCAGCTAAGTGCTAAAGCCAGTGACTTGCATGTGTTTTTCTGACATTTAACAAATGGGAACAGCTTGCAAATCTGCATTAACTCACTCTGTCTCACAAATAATCATCGGCTACGCGGTGTAGACATTCGGAACATTAGCGCAAACACAAAAGGGAGCAGGAGTCTGTGGGAAAAACAAGTTGGCAAATAAAAGATGTTTTACTAAGGGACAGATATAGCTTTTTGGTTCAGATGGAGGGTTCGGATAT
>NW_009270001.1:4565996-4577781 GCF_000687185.1 Egretta garzetta | reverse complement strand
GGAGGTACGAGAAGCGCATGGTGGAGGGAACTAATCCTCTCCCTCGAACCGCAGGGGAAGCTATCGGATTTGCACCTTAAATGAGAGCTTCTTTCACCTACCATTCACAAGTGTTTATCAGTGGAGCATTTTCATTTTGCAGCCATCACCTGAGATATTCTGAGGAAAATGCAGAAAAGTGAACCCAAAGCCAAGTTGTTTCCTCATCAGTGCTTCTGTGTGGGAGCTTATGGATGTCCCTGAGTTTTAATCTTTGTAAATTAACATAAGAGTCTGTTACCGGGATAATGAATACTATGTGATGGTTCAGGTACTAGAGCAGCGCGCATAAACCCAACACGTGATCAGTTCTCAGGCTAAAATACAGAAAGCAAAACATTCACCTTCTAGGCTTAGGTCAGAGATTTTGACTTTTCACTTGAAAAAGAAATGGATACTTAATTCCTTTAGCCCTTCTGAAAACTATAGCCATAGCTTTTAGGGAGTGAAAGAAAAAATCCAGCTGTTATTTCATCTTAACCACTCTTTTTTTCCCCCTTCTGGGGACTGAGAAAGGCACATTCCCAGGTAACAATGTGGAGTTTCTCCCCTGCTCTAAAAAACCCAAACCCCTTCCTTTGTAGGTCCACACTCCTGTAGATCATGAGGGGACATGAAGCACGTGTAAAATGATGGGAAAGCCTCACGTACAGGCCGTACCAGTTTGGGGTGATGGTTTTAATTTGTAATAGCACTGAGGCCAGGACTCCAGCATTTAGACCAAAACATTTAGACCTGAAGCTGAGGACTAAGTGCCGTGCCTCATCGCAGACTCGTGGCACCTGTAGGTGCATCTCTCGAGGCCGTGAACGGCGAGCTGCAGTAACGGGACAGAAGAAAACCACCGCAATGCCGGCACAGTTGAGTGGATGCTGAGGCAGAATATGTGATTTCCAGACAGTACCTGATGGATTTGAGTGCCATTAAAAATCGTTTTGCTGACTGGACAGGTATGTTACTTTGCATTACTGGTAGCTGAGAAGGAAACATGCCTTGGCTGCCTCCACATAGCACACTAGCATTTCAGAAAATATCACTCAGTGTGAATGCATTCATAATTCTGAGATAATTTAACCAAGAGGATATAAACTCTATACTGCATCACTTCGCCCCTGAGTTATCCTGCCCCACACTAGTGGCAGTTTAAAATATTGACTCTATGCAAGTTTTTAACTCATCTCACTAATGCCAAAAAAAGCCCAGGATCAAAACTGGTGCCAGCTTTTCCACTAGGCAGGATTCAGCAGCCTGTAAGAAGACCCCATGAGGATGGAGACCTCCAGGAAGGTGCCCAGCCTGTAGGCAAAGCCTTCGTGTGCTCATGAAATCGTAAGCAGCTGGACTCTTCTTCCATCAGGAGCAAAAGCAGCTCCGTAGTTTCCTGGGTGTGCCCTGTGCAGGGAAGTGCTTCTTGGTGTGCAAAGCCTGTCTGAGAGAGAGGAGCAGAGCCATAGGTGCTGGCTGGCTGCATATGCCCTCACCTGCAGGCATGCTTTTTGTCTTTTGGGGGTTAAAGATTCAGGATGCTAGGCAAGTAAGAGTTATTTTTTGTGCTCAGCTCTGTTCCCCCACCTTTCCCCCCCCCAGATATTTAGCGTACTAGTAAAAATCATCTGGTCATTCCAATCAGCTACAGGAAGTTCAAGACCATGGATGATAAATTATATGCACCATCTCTAATTACTCTGTCATCTGTTTTCCCGTAAGTAGTGGGCAATTTCAGTGAAGCCTCAAGTAGGGAACTCAAGTCACACTTCCTTATCACATGTGCACTGTAGTGTGTTTGCCTCTCTGAAATATAAGAGCTGCCATTTTTCCTGTAGCATCAACATTTCTTTTTGCTACATCCCTCTACCTCCTTCTCTCTCTCTTTCCCCCTCTCTCACACAGCACTTGGCAAGTTTCTCCCTGACAAAATGTCCATCTGTAAAAAATAAACAGAACAATAACACCTTGTAGGCATGATGTAAGTGTTGCTTGGGTTTTATTTTTGTACAGATATTTATATATTTAATTAAATACAGCCCTGGCAGCTTTGTAATTGCTTAAGAGTATTCTGACAAAAGCCTAACTGCTGAAGTGGGCAGAATTGCAAGTTCCTTCATTTTTCTTGCTCTCCTTTGGCGTATTCTGTGCAGTGCAGCAATGAGTGTATGATTTACTATTGTCCTGGAACAATCTCTGCAAAACCCTACCTTTGATTCCCCTCCCCACCTCCGGCTGTTCATATGCACAGATACACATTTTGTATCCAGAGTGGTCCCCAGGGAAGATCGTGGATCACATTCATCCCTTGAAGTCAGTGAAGTTTCACCATCATGGATGAGTTTGGCCCCTTCAAGCGAAGCTCTGCAGTGGTTACAAGAGGTACATGAAAAAACCCAAGAGGTATTCTCATACAGACTGCGAAGCAGCAGATCAGACAGACAGATGGAGCAACAGACAGACAGGAACAGATAGGATTTGCTCTGAGAAGAAGAAATGGTAAATACTTTCATGGCTGAGCTGGGAACGATGCAGTTCTGGAAAAAAAATTTGGAAGGGAATTTCAGGGACTCGCAGGCAAGCTGCAAGTAATGAAATAGAAGTTAGCAACTGGAAGAAAGAGCAAAGTGTTTTCAAGCATGCTTACACCAGGTCCTACGCATTAATCCCCCTGATGTTACCGGACACATCTGGCCAACAGATACAACCAGTGTGTGACTTCTGAAGATGCTGTAATGCATCTTTGCAGAACACCACAGAAGAAAATAAAAGCTGCCTGGACGTTTAATTCTGAGCAACCTTGTCTCTAAAAAATAAGCAGCTCCCAACCAGCAGCTAGTCAAACTCAGGAACTGCGGGGTAAAGCTCCCATTCAAAGGTTTCACATGTGGACTCATTACCAAAGCCAAGTCCTTGGGTGCAAAGCCATTATGCAAGAGCAAATCTCAGTGGTGAGACCAATGCCGCAGCTATGCCTGAAACTTTGTTTTTGTAAAAAAAATTTCCTGCTCAGCGGGGCTGCCATGAAGGTAATGAATGGACTTTGTCCTCAGGGAGAACTTGTCCTATGCTCAAGGAGCTTTGGACCAGGCCCCAAACTGTTGGTTTCTTCATAGACAAGCAAAGAATTAGGAAGAAGCAGAGACTCACCTATATCTAAAGAACAGTTAGGCCCTGGTAACAAAGCCATTCCCTACAAACTCTCTGGATGATCTAGCACTTTATAACATTTTCAGATGCACCTTTCCAACCTTAATGTCATTCATGGTTGTTTGTATAAAGATATAGCAGGATTGTTTGTTCTTTTTTTCATTGGATAATCAGGATACCAAACAAATATTTGGAGGGTTTAGAGCTCAATGGCACAGAATACCTCAGAGACAAATCATCTGAGATACTTTTAGGAAAGATCTAGCGGCATTTTTTTTAAAGAATAAGAATCAGACTAACCTCTTCATGTACATTAAGCAACAGTATTGATCTGCATACCTCCAGGGACAGTTTATAGGCAGAAGAGGTCAGGAAGAAATGCACACAACAGGGTGTTCACTGGGAGGAACTACAGGGAGATATTTGTTATTCACAATTTCCTAGAAAATCTCACTACAGTGCTCCTCCTTGTTGTAAAAATATACATGGGGAATGAACCCAAACCAAAGTACCAGATTAAACTGCTGAGCCTGGGATGGAATAGGAGAGGTCACCCAGGACAAACTGAATAACAGTTTTGAGTCCCAATGCTTCTAAGTTGGACTGAAAGTCCAAAACCTCCAGCCAAGCTACATTTTCAAATTTCCAGGAATCCACTGCAATATCATTCCTATAGATGGAAATTTCTCCCCTGGTCACTTTTGGGAATAGATTGTCCTTTCTGGAAACAAGAGCTGGAAAAAAGCAGCTGCAGTTGAGCTACCTTTTCTCTAGATCCTGCTCCCTGTCTCTTCCAGCCTTTCCCCCAGAAAATACAAAACTCAGAAAAAGTAAAAAAGTAACACACAGGCATTTAGGTGTGCGGTGTGCAGGCGTGTGTTTGCATACATGTGAAAGAGAGGGATGGGGAGAGGATTCCTGCCCCAGAAGTGTGATTAAATCCAAAGAAGGTTGATAAAGGATCTACTATAGTAGGATGTATTAAAAAAGAGAGTTATTGTATCTTCCGAACTGATCAAGGTGATAAAGTAACTGATCACACAGAAGAACTGCTGGAACTGCACCCAATTCTACTCTATGAGTAAACAGAGTCCTGTGGCTCATTCAAGAGGCTATAAATTCAAGCTTAGTATTTCAGGTCTATATCTAAAGAGTGACAGAACCTCATATCTCCTGATTCATCCAGAAAGAATGCATCATCTTTTTGTACCAATCTAATCAGGAACACTTTTGCCATGTCCATTTTTCTTTTTAAGTCAAAAAAGGCACAGAAGAGATTTAGTCTTTTTTTTTTTTTGTCTTTTTTTTTTTTTCCTCTTGGATATGGGGAAAATAAAACCAACCTCGACTTCGCTAAGCCTGACACAGGTACCCTGACTATACCCTGTGCTTTAAGTACCATCTAGTGGTTAGAAATATATTTGCATTTCTGTTGGAGGATCTTCGGATTCAGATTTCTGTTTCTTTTAGAGATGAACTAGTCTCATCATTTTCAGAAATTAAATAAAAAGGAAAATAAACACTCTTCCACTTATTACTCTTCCATTTTTTAAAGCAAATAAAATCTTAGTGTCTTTTTACCCACCTTGTCTCAGGTCCCCCAGGACGACTGCAGTATTTAGCAACTTCAGAGAAAAAAGGGCTCAAGAAAAATGTAGCTGTGCCTTTTTTTCCTTTTACAGATAGAAAATAAGTGTCAACACATGATCCTTCGTTTCCTTATATTTAAAAAAAAAAAATAAATTCATTAAGAGCTCAACCCACAGGTCTCTGAATATACATTTGAGAATTGGCTTTCAATTTGAGCCATTCATTATTTTTGAAAGTATTGCTCCATCTATCTGTCTGTCTTAAATTAATATCTCTCTTTGTGTGTTCCCCTTTCCATATCGTCTGCCATCTGTTATACAATCACTGAGAGATAACACTTGGTTCGCTTATTTGATTAGTTATCTTGCTTTCTCTTTCAGTGGACATTGGTTAAACGTACCCACGGTGTTGCTCTCCTGATATCAGCAAAGTTACGCCACAAACAGGCACAGGTGACCTCCTCCTTTCCACCAAATCTGTGCAATTCTTTTGCAGCATATGGCTCCAAATGTTAGTTATGTGAGTCGTAGCCAGTCACCTTTAGATAATCGTTTGGGAGAAATTAGATTTTGTATCACCCTAAAATAGGAATTTACGATAGATTAAATGAAAATGTGGCTTAAGGCACCTGTCTTCTCCCCTGACTACAGAGGGAGCTCATCGATGCAGGTCAGGTGAGGCCCCTGGACCACAATTCAGCTCCTCGCAATTGGTCTCCAGCGCTGGTCAAGCTGCCCCAGGCACACAGGAGCCTCCAGGAGACCTGCCCTCTCCCAGACCAGGAGCCCAGGGCCAGAGGGAGGGAACAAGAGCAGCTCAAAGGGCCTGAAATCAGAGTAGGAATGGAGTCCTTGAAGTGCTGAGGCTCTCCCTGCGCGCCATCAGGGCAGCCCCTGGAGCCAGGGGATGCTGCTGCTCACCCAAGAGTCGGCACCAGGACTGCTCTGACAGCTCCCTAGGAGCCACCAGCAGCACTGACTAGCCCCTTAGAGGCTATCAGGACAGCTTAGACACCAACCTGGGCATAAACATCCCCAGGTGTCTAAATTCATGCACACCACTCCCTTCAATACTTCATAGTCAGCTAAAATTTGGCAAGACAAATTCCACCACGGAAGGTTACTAATTTCACCTTGTAAGTTTAACTGGCAAGTGATGTGAGAAAATAAAGACAATAAAACATTTATCATTCTCACGCTGCCTCAGCATGGGTTATTACCCTCTCAGAGTTTGTCCCCACAAACATTCCATTTGGTGTTTGTCACAAGCGACGGAGCAGGATCCCGTAAAGTAGGTCCTGCCGCTGCTGGAAAAGGTTTCCGCCCCTGGCTGTCGGTCCCAGCTGCTTATTCCCTCTCCCCCACACCGGAGATTTCCAGCCGGATCTGCACATAGGCATAGTCTAACCTTGGAGATACCAAGAATGCGCGCACGGGAGGAATTCTTATATGACAGTTTAAAAAAGTCAGTTAAGTTCTTAATTGAGAAAACCTAGAAACACATAACTACTTCCCATTTGACAAAATTTAGAGATCACCCCTTTTCCTGTTAGAATACTGCTCATGCCGCTTCTATCATATATCATAAATTGCTGCCTAATGTTGAGCTGTGAAGTCTCATCCTAGAAATTCTGCTGGAGACATTTTGACATGAGCACAAGATTTATTGCTGGGCAGCTAGTGGATCTGACGTCTGCGATGACAGACATTCATTTTTCAAATGAGTATAATGGCACCGAAAAGAACGGGATCAACCTTAAACGTCCCTGAAGTCTTTTTCTGTGAGTTGCGGATGTACCCACATGCAGATTTCTGAGGAAATCCCCATCAGCAGAAGCAGCAGCATCACATAAGGTTATGGACCAAGAAAAATGTACGCGTTTGTTTTTATCAGGCAAATGTGTTTTGCCCACAGGGGTGGGGGGCAGGAGGGTGTGATGGAGTCCCAGACTGAAGCTAAACCAGTGGGGAGATCCTGCTCTTAGACTGGAAGATATTGCACATCTGCACGCTAAAGCACATTTCTGTTACGTTACCCAGAGCGGATAGTTTATTACGTATCATTACCTCCGAACAACAGATAATCAATTTGGATGTGTCCTTATTTACCTGGACAAACACTGGAAGGCTTTGCAATTTAATGGCCTAACTGTTTGTTAGAACAAATAGACCTATTCAATTCTGATATCACAGTCAATCTGACAGTTTATAGCTGGCTGGTTTCTGCTTTCGAACTGTGAAACCCTGATTTGTTTTCAAGGTGTAAAATTAGCAGTAACATTTTCACATGCTAACGGATAAGTCCCTTATTGAAACATATGACTGCACTTGCTCATCGCAGAGTGAAAATAGCCTTGCTCAAAAAACCCAGCACAAAGCCTGTGGCCTGCCTGAATTTCACAGAAGCCCTGATGTGATGCTGGGTGTGCACTGGCCCAGACACCGGCTCTCTGCACCAGAGTGAATTTCAACTATTAATTTACAGGTTGAAGCGGGAAGTTTTCCGCTCATTATTAAATTATACCATTTGTATACAGCTCTGTAGAGCAGCAATGGGGTGCCTGAACCGAGCATGGGCGTTTAGAACAGTAATTCTTCACCTCATCTCTGAAATGATTAGCCTTGGTAAATCATTCCGAGCACTGAAAAGGGGTGTTAAATCATGTCCCCTTGGTTTAGCAGTATATTCCACCTTGTAATCACACCAGTGTAAATAAGCACAAGGTTAAAATTGAAGGAATATCTGAGCTCAGGCACCTGCCTTCAGATCTCAGAAGCCAAAGGAGTCAGAACAACTCAGAAGGAAAGGAAAAGCAACGAGAGGAGAAAATGCATTTTACCATATTAACACATCAGTTATTTTTTCTGTTTAGTTGGGTAAGCCGAACTAAATCCTCAGAATGAGGGAGCTGAGGTAAATTTTGAAAATATCAAAGTGGACTTCAGTGAGAGAGCTCAACATGGAGAAAGGAAAAGTCTGGCAAATGAAACAGGCTGCAGGCATAGCCGTTCCAGTGAAAAGCATCAGGCCTGTAAATCTGCTTTTTGGCCAGCATGCAGCGAGCTGCTGTTTTCAGTACAAACGTCACCTCGCGCAGCAGTACCCCAGCATTAATCTGCTTGAGAGAATTCTTGGGGTTTGGACTTCTAAAGGAGACATTTCCCAAGACACACTGAGGTGCATACGTGACAAAGAGATACTCCAGAACATACAGTCATGCTCAAAGAGGATGCTTCAAAGCCTCATGTGGATGCTTCTAGCACGCTCCGTCCAGAGGACAGCTGTACCACGCTATGCAATTTATATGTACTTGCATTTTTCATTGTTTTTCTTTAACTTGTGTATCTTTCCCTTCTTCCAGGGATTTCCCTCATGACAAAAGATAATTATACAGTAATAACAACACATAACAACCCCCGTCCTTTGGTTTAAAAGCTCAGGCTCTTTTAATCTCTCCACATAAAATAGGTTCTCTATTCCCCTATACATTTTAATAGTCCTTCTCTGTCCCCACTCCATTTTGGATTTGCCTTTTTGTGGCCATTAGTGCCTCCAAGTTCCTGCTAGAAATTTTTTGTATTCACCTTTCTGTTAGTTGCATCACTGCTAATCACAGAGACCACACAACTTCTAGAAAGCCCAGGTCTTTCCCCTTTCTCAGTAATAACTGATGATCTCTCTATCCAGATCAGAAATGGCTGGTTTAAAATTCCTCCAAAGCTTATGAATGATATCACAGTACTGGTTCAAAAGGGATCCCGTCAGCAACTTGAAGGAACGACCCACATCTGACACTATGTTTTGGATAAAGTCCGTTTACATTTTGGTTGTCTTACCCTTGTCTATGCGGAGATGGATTACTTTTTATTTAATAAGTCCTCCCACTTAAATCATAGAGACTGAATATAACAATTTGCTGAAATGTGTGTTACCTAATCACCAATGCATAGAGAGCCGCTGCCGTATCAGACATGTCGCAAGCACCTCACGGAGGTTGTATGTGAGAAGTAAAACTGCACGAGACGCACAGAAGACAGCACACTGGTCGCTCTCACTCAGACAGGAGTGCCCATGAACTTAGGAGGCTTCGTTGCCTTCTTCAACGCCCAGTGATACTGCCAACAACTCTGCCCAAAGGCCCCCCCGTCTAACAATACAGCACGTGCACACTGCCGCTTGGCTTTCCCCATCGCAGGGGCATCAAAGCGCTCTGAACCACTGGTGTTTTGCTTACTCTTCTAAAATCTTAGATTTTTTTTGTTTTCAGTTCTTGGCATAAGTGATCATATTTGTCAATCTTTTCTTGAATTTTCAATTGAAGGTTTTCATCAAACGAAAGAAAAAAAAAAATCCCACAGCGAACCCTTCTCCCTCTTATTACCATTACCACTAATATTATTATTGTCATTACCTGACACAGACCTAAGTTCTACAGCTCTTTCTGCTAAGGCTTGTTGCCTCAGAGTATCTCTGAATGCCAAAGGGAAAGCTTTTATTGGAAGTCCTGAATAAATTCCCAGAAACATTTTTGGACCAGGGTGCTATGAGGATTTATTTAGTTATGGCCAGGGATTCATCTTTAAATTAACTGTGCCTTTATAGTACTAAAATTCTGCTTTTTCATTAGTGACATAGCTTAATTGCTTCACAATCAGGGAAAAAAAAATTAGAAATAATAAGAGGAAAGAAAAAAAGAAGAGTAGCAAATACCTGCCTGACTTAACCACATTAAGCAGCATGGTGCAGAATATAACTTAACAGTCCAGTGAACTGTC
Organism: Egretta garzetta; assembly: GCF_000687185.1. Classification (NCBI taxonomy): domain Eukaryota; kingdom Metazoa; phylum Chordata; class Aves; order Pelecaniformes; family Ardeidae; genus Egretta; species Egretta garzetta. The sequence goes on along the minus strand of NW_009270001.1, from coordinate 4,568,242 downwards.
AGTGGCAGAAGTAATTGGAAATTGGTGGGATAGTTCTTCATGTGATGGGGATGCGAGTTTTTCATGCCTATTTTTAATGGGCAAATAGCTCTCAGGGCAGCTTCATATTCTGTCATTAATTTGTAAAGATCCTTTATAATGTAGAAAAGTTAAGATAGCAAAAAAAAAAAAAAATTCCAATTACATGTTTAATGACTTGGCATTTGTGGTAATGCTATCTAGCACTAATTCACCTGTTAGAAAACAGTCTATCTTTTAGCCCCTGGGGTTAATAGAGTGCAAAAGCCTAGCCTTATCAGAGGGTGGGAGAAAAGTGATTAATTTTTTCCTACAAATAAGGCAGAAAAGCAAAAATGACAAAATTGATTATGAGTTTTCAACTTGCTTTTTGAGTTTAGGCTATTTAATAAATATATTTTTAAAGAAAATAACGAACTTCTAATTGCTGGTGTCCACCTGGCCTGCCGTATTTTGCAGGGGCATGAGGGACCTCAGTCCCTTTGTACCCGATGTGAGCACCCACTAGAGTGAGGCATACCCCATATCACGGGGCGGCAAGCGATGATGCTGCAGAGCCTGCCCTTGAGATCAAGGCCTGTTTCACTTCTATATGGAAATGGGATCCGTAATAAAAAATGTGGTTTGTTCAGTCAATAGGTGGATGGATGGATTTATCCTGTCCTCAGCTGCATACTCATAACTGCACTGAAATCAATAGCAGATGCTTAAATGTAACTAAGAGCAGAATTCGTTCCACAACAGCAAAGAAATATAGTTTATGCAAACAACCATATTCATTTACATGTCTGTCTGTATCAGTCACTGCTGTATTTGCATCTCACCCTGGACAAAAGGCTCGCAAAGGCATTTGTAATGAAGCCTTCCATTTTAAAGCATTTAAATAGTCCGTGCCGTAAATTGCATATTCTGTCTGCCCTGGTGTGAATTTCTGAGTCCATTGAAAGGAAGAGAGGCAGCATTTACTGTGTTTATGCAACATAGTCCTTTGCTTAATACGAGATTTGTCTGTGTCAAGGCTAAACCAGGATTAGCAGCAGAAATACTAAATGATGTTAGAATTCATGCAGTCCTGTCCAGCCCATGTAGAACACGGAGATACTGGCAATATCAAAAAAAACCCCAAACCAAAACAAACAGTTGTCATCAGTCCAATCTCTAAAACTAGGAGTTTCACATTAAAGATAAGTGCTGTCTAATGGCTGGAAAACAAGCCCAGAAATCAGGGCTTATCTCCCCTGTTCCTAACTCAGCTCGTGGTTCATCTGTCAGGAGCTAATGAAGGCTGAATACTGAGCATCCAGAATACCAAAATGCAGTGATTTAATCCGGAATTCTGTAACCTTGGGTTTTCTGAGCAGCCAGCCTGTACAACTTCTTCCTGAGCCCTCCAGGGTCAGCTATGGCTTTGTCATTAAGTTCAGTTGGAGAGGAAAACACCAAACTTTATATCCCCTGTACCTCACTACCTCCCATCTGTGGCATGGAAGCAGCAAAACCCAGTGCACCCTGAACATTTTGGACGGACCTGATGCTTACAGAACTAACACTTGCAACGTGCAGTTATGGAGAAAACACGTAAATCTCACATTAAGTGTGGGATCCACCTCATTTAATATTAATTTATAAAAGCAGTGTTTAGTAGAAGCAGGTCATCTGGGTTCCTTTTATAATTTTTGGAGAAAAACGGGTTTTCAGACAGTGGTACGTCCCAGTCTCACGCAATTATTGAAGGTAAGTGTGATTATATTGCTCTTAAATGTTACTGTCTCCTTTGCTTGACTATAAAGCAAGGTGAGGCTACCCTAGACAAGGTAAAATTAAGTATCCTACTATAATAACCTAGTTTTAAAGAAATGAAAAATCTTTCGCTTATGGCCTGAAGCCCTATTTGTGTTCGGATGCTCTGAAAATGGACTCCCCTGTAAGTGGGTGGGTGGATGGACGGATGGATGGACAGATTGGCAGGTTAAATTTTGTCTTTAGATGCGTGGTCAAAACTCAAGTTTTTCTGGTTTTTTTAAAGTCACTCTTATTGTTGCTTCTTATTTGGAACAATGTAAAAGAGATGTTCAGCTACTTCGGGGAAGCACAGGGTGCAGGTGAACATATGACCCACTCTTATGAAAGAGTCAAACGTGTTTTCCCTAAGATAGTTGAAAGTGATGTGCCCTCATTCCCATGGCAAGGAACATTTCCTTTAGTGCAGCTGACAAGTTTTTCAAGGT
>NW_009270001.1:4561947-4565882 GCF_000687185.1 Egretta garzetta | reverse complement strand
AAGCAAATTGTCATCAAAATTGAAAATTCAGAATATGAGGTTTTTTTCCCCTGAAGGTCCTTAGGGCTCTTGAAATGCTAAGTAGAAAACTGAGCTCAATGCATATGGAGGAGATTTTCATATTTTAAAAGACAGACAGAGTGTCAGCCGGCAGACGCAGCAACTCCAAGAATCTTCAAAAAGGCAGAAGCAGAAAGGTTTACTGCTTGTTCGGCGGACACATTATTTTAGCCTGTGTTCTGCAGATTGAGAGGCAGATTGCCTAGGGTCAGAGGGTGACCCTGCCCTGCAGCATGAGTATTATTCCTTTTTTTAAAAAAAGTGCAAATTTACATTTGGCTGCAACCTGCCTCCTTAATGATGGATCAGCCTTTTGTGCAGGTATAAGCTCTGATTGATGGGGCACGGGGATAGGAGAGGAGAATGGAGAAAACAAGTTTATAAATTTGACATAAGATTTGAATCGCAGCAGGAACTCTGCCAGTCTCCTTAGGCATAAAATTGGACTGGCTGGAGATATGTACCGCATGTGTGATGTTTCAGCACTTATTGCTTTCATTATATCTTTACTTACTCAGTTAACAGACTACTGAAGTTGCAAAATCTGGCAGACTGGATTTCTTTTTAAACAAATTTTATGATGGGGGAAGGGGGAGGATGAACTGGGAAAAAATGAAAATTACATACGAGATCTTCATCTGGTGTAATCCAATATCATTTAATTGATTTCACTGGAGTTACACTAGCTGATGACCTGACTCAGTATTTCCGATTTGCTTTAGCTTTTTTTTTTTTTTCCTTCTTCTGAACAGGCTGTGTTGACATTTCATGTTTCTTCTTATTATTATTCCTTCCCCTTCTTTGTTTTGGGAATTATATGGTTTATTGACTAAACAGCATTAGAAAACTAAAGTTAATGGGCCAAACTCTTCCCTAGTGCAACTTTATTGAGTTCAAGTTATATAGGGATGAATGAGTTCAGGGACTCCTCCAAAAAGGGTTATCGCAGAGGCTGATTCTATAATAAAAGGGAAGTCCACAGCTTTGTTGTCGTTTCAATGGAAATTAAATGTTGCAAGAAGCCCAGTGCTTTCATCTTCAGCTGATGTGATGAAACCTGAGGGTACTGAGCACAAGAAGGTAAAATTATACCTCATTTTAATGGATTAGAACAAATCCTTTAATATTATCAAGAATGTATTTAATAATACACCTGTGCTTGCCTACCTATTCTCTGGAGCACTCTGAGTTGTATGGCCAACCAGAATGGCCATCTTCTCCACCATATCTCTATCAATGGCAACTGAGAGGGGGGCTTACTGACTGGTATGACATCTGTCCCAGGAGCAAGGTGACACTGTGGAGATCTGACTCCTGAAAATAGCAGAAATGCAGCACCAGTCTGGATCACACTCAGCAAAAACAGACTCTTATGGATGGGACAAAAAAAAATAAGGTGGTTCCTAACCAGGAGTGTTTTGGGACAACCTTCTTGCGGTCTTAAGTGGAGCTGAAACCTTTTTTTGCTTATAAGGTGGAACTCGATGAGACAGACTGAAACAGTTGCTGCTTGTAATAGGAAAAGATGCGACTGAATATGTGAAGAGATGCCTGCAAGTCCTGGGTTTCTTTGAGCACAAAGAGTGTTGCTGTTGTGCTTGCACAGAAAGAAGAACCTGGAAAGCTTGTCCAGAGGCAGTGACACTTACTGAGAAAAGGCTTGACACACACTAGACAGTTAGAAGATACTGTACCTTTTACTGTAGTGTTTAGGGGCTAAGTCCTGTAATAACAAAGCACAGTAGAAACATAGAAGACTAGACGACTTCTTCCTCAAAGCACTCTATTATAAATACAATAGCCATTAATTACAGCAAAATATAAAATCATCTGGAAAAAGAATCTTGTTAGCTAAAACCTCATTCCATAAACTGAAGTTACTGGTGCTCTGAGTTTTCAAACTGTGCTTTTATGCATGGCTTTGTGTTATCTGGATAAACATCCACAGGGCCACCCTTGTGAGAGCCCCAGCTCTCCAAAGGGGTATATGCTGCTGGCAGAACACTTTCTGTTACACTTTGGACACTTGCTCTCCACCCATATGGTCTAGATCTGAATGTTTTCTCAGCACCTTACAGGTACAGCTTTGTTCCAGGGCTAGAATTGTGAGAAGGATCAGGTTTTGGACCCAAATGACACTATTAGGTTTGAATTTAACTCCAAATTAACGTGGTTTTTTTTTTTATACCTAACTACTGTTCCACATAGGGGCTTAGAAGAAAGATAGGGACAAAGTGGGGCCTGTTGTGATACAAGGGGTAATGATTTTAAACTAAAAGACAGTAGATTCAGGCTATATATAAGAAATAAATTGTTTACAATGAGGGTGGTGAAACATGGGAACAGGCTGCCCAGAGAAGTGGTAGATGGCCCATCCCTGGAAACATTCCAGGTCAGGTTGGATGGGGTTCTGAGCAACCTGATCTAGTTAGCAGTGTCCCTGCTCACTGCAGGGGGGTTGGGCCAGGTGACCTTTAAAGGTCCCCCCCAACACAAAGCATTCTATGATTCTATGACTCTACGAATACTTCAAATTATTCAGTATCTACAGCATATGAATCAGTGACCATTTAATGCATCTATAAATAAATGTAAACCATAAATTTTGGGAAAGGAAAGTCATGTACTTTTCTTAAAACCCATTTGTACCTATTTTTAAAGGAAAGAAGATAACCACTGTGTTAACCACCCCTCACTGCGGTTCTGAAGACCTGACCATCATTGTGGTAGCCGAACAGCAGAAACACTCTCTTCTGTCTGTCCATCATGTAAAGTCTTTCTCGGAATATTACTAGAAGGAAAAAGGTGGTTGCCAATTCAGTTTCGTTCCAGTTCATTAGTGACTGAAAGTCATTACCATCTGACAGATATACTAAGAGTTATATATAGTTTTGAGTTGTCTCAGTCCAGTTTCTAGGAGACAGATGTCCACATTCAGAAAAGATGAAACAAGGTAAGTCCGACCACACAGCTACCTTCAGCAACTTTGCTGAAAGTCTTTGCCAAGAATGTGGGACCTGGCTGAACATCTGAACTGATCAGTCCTCTTGCTTGCCGTGGTAGTGCCACTAGCAGAAAATGGTGTATGAGAAAGCAATGCTGTTCTCTGGAAGATGGTATACTATTTTTTAGTGAGAGATTACATATTCCTCTGTGGCTATCAGTCGAATATGGACCGTGAGTTATACTGTTGCTTCAAAGCAAGAAAAATAGCTCCATTCCCTCCAAATAGAACTGTCAGCAGCAGAGCTCTCTACTGCTCCTACTGTCTTCTCGATGCTTCACCTCATCAGGCTTCTGGGACTGACAAACTATCAGACTGAAAAACAGAAAAGGGATGGGAGAGTTTTTAATGCATGAGCAAAGCAATGAAGAGTATCAATCCCATGCTTGCTCTAGGTTTTCCAATTACAAGAAAGGCAAAATGCAAGTGACCAACTAAATCTGAGGTAGGTAGCCAGTTTCTTATACTCTTCATGAGAAAAAGATAGATTTCTCTTGGTGTACATTTATTCAAAAAGTTTGTAAATGCTTCCATGTGTTGAGTTAAATTGATCTTTCAAGACCAAGCACTCAGGTAAATATTAGGCACTACATGAAGTAGTCACGCTATAAAAACAACCTTACTGCAGGCTGCAAAACAGCCCTTACATTCTATCAGGCACTTGGGGCTGGAAAACACACAGAGAAATAACCATGTCTTGGCCACAAGAGTGCTCACTGAAGCTTAGAGAAGAGATGGACCAAAAATTATCGCAGTTGAGATACAGATGGACCAGTTTGAAGGGGCTGAGTCAAGGGTAGATGTGAGCCACCCGTACTACCTGATTCAAGGGCAACAGCCTACGGTGGCTGGTTGTAGCAGTGCAGAGGTT
>NW_009270001.1:4559464-4561897 GCF_000687185.1 Egretta garzetta | reverse complement strand
ATGCCGAGTGCCGTGAAGGACCTCACAGAAGAAACAGCAGAGAGTAAATGGGATAATGCTCTTATCTAGATCTGCATCCGCACCACACCAAACAGCCCCGTTCAGCTTTAGTATGCTACCTCGGTTGTAGCAGCGTGGCATGTCGCGCAGACACTCCACCCGCTTAGACACCCATTGCCTCCAGCAAGACCTGCATCGCTTGTGCAGGCAATGGTTCCCAGACGTGTTGGGTATGGTCATCGCTGTGGACTTTAGGACCCTTCAAGGTGAAAAATACTCTTTCCATCTGCCTCTACGTCAGTATTTGAGAACTCACAAATGTAAGGTTATTAATGGTTGGACTTGATGATCTTAGAGGTCTTTTCTAACCTAAACAGTTCTATGATTCTGATACGAGAAAGTAGTATAAGGTGACATTTTTGATTGAAATCGCAACTTTCTACAATTTTATTGTCAAAAATGTCTTTCCTAAACATTTTCCTCCTCTTTTGCCTCCCACAGACCGAATTTACTTATTTAATTAGACACACTGGAATCCGAGAAGGTTGGGAAATACATCTCTTCAAAAACGTTTTTTTAGTGCCAGCTTCAGAGGTCTTCTGTAGTTTTTTCCCTTAGCTTTTTTTCTGATAAACAAACAAAACTTGAATAATGACCTAAAAATGTCTCCGTAATGGTGAAATCGATGGGGAGATTATTTAACTGACACTACTAATCCCATTAACTGAAAAAAGAGCCAATTTTTCCTGAGACAAAATAATATCAAACCAGGTACACGCATATGAATGTACTTGCCATTTGTGTACTCACAGAGATATACATTGCTTAGCTTTAAAACTGTGAGATTTGTCTTTTAATTTTTTACAGTTTTATGTTTTACTTTTTCTCCACAGCCAAGAAGAGCAATCTGTTTGTTTATCTTTGTTATGGAAAGCAGAGATTTTATGTAAAAAAATGGGCTGGAACGAAATTAACAAACAAACAGAAGTCATCAAAAATTACAAGGCAGGCAGTAAATGAATGGCAGCTGCCAGAGCTGTAGAAACTGTAAAAGTGATCAAAAAGTGACAAATTAACATAGAAAAAGCTCAATAAAAGATTACCTTTTTTAAAAAAGAAAAAGTTATTTTAACATCATCTATGCAAAGGAATTTGTTGATTCAATTATGTTTAAATTATGTTTTGCTCTTAGGACACATTCCAGCTTGGCAGTGCTGGAAAGCTAAGCTTTCATTTTAGTGAGATGTGGTTCTGGGTCATGGCCTTCTCTAATTTCCTAGTTGTTTTGAAGAAAAAGGAAAAGAAGACCTCCTGGTCACAGCACCCGAGGGGAAAAAATAGTGTTGAGGTAAAATAGTCCTTCTTTCCTTAAACAAGGGTTCCTCCCCTGTTTCAGCCTCTTCTCTTTTTTTTGCTGACTTGCAACTGAAGAGAACCAGATGATGGCACGTCCTTCCACACCCACCTGTTAATGGTTCTTGCTGTGAAAATGAGGGAGAACGTGCTGGTTCCAAATGACAGTTATCTTTTTTTAATATGAGCAGCGCGTGCTGGGAGGCAGCACCTCTGCCTGGGTGCTTCCTCAGGAAGGACGGGGGCTGCTGTACGTACAGCGAGCTACACCAAACCAGCACTTTTTATACTTCTGCCCAGCAGTGCTGAGAAGTTCAGCGGCTGTGGTGGATCATAAAACACAAACCTCCTCTTTAGTCTGCCCCGGCTGCTTTGCCTACATAGACAGAATAAGCGTGGGATAGTAATGGCGTGCATATTTTTGTCACTTAAAAGTGCCTGCAGTCCTTATTAACACTCGAAACACCAGGGATTGTTTAAAATCGTAAGTCTATTTACAATATGTAAGTTGTGGGTGATTTTCCCTTGCCTGTGTGAGGTGTAGAGTCATTCTGTATTTCTATTTTACAGTTTTGTTTTCTGTTATGGGATGATCACTGATCACCTACTGCTGCTGACAGCCAAGGCTTCAGGACAAACATAAAAAATGAGCAAAAAAATACTCCCAGAGTAAATCGTGATAGACTCATGATAAAATCACCACGATGAATTCTGAGATCAACCTGCAATGCCCGTGTCCTGCATGACATTGGCTGCATGGCGGCAGAAGACAACTGCCATTTCTACTCATCCTTCTTCAGAGCTGTCAGTAAAATAAAGCAAGAAACATTAATTCTGAAATTACCCGGTGTGGGTCTACCCCTGGAAAAACATAAGGTACATGGTCCTTAAGCCTCACAGAAGAAGCACCTGCCTTCCAGGGCACAGATGGATTTGGAGGTGAGGGATTTGTCTGCAGCATGAAGAATCGCGGCCTGAGGAGACAGCATGAAATCTAGGTAAAATGCCGGAAAGCAGAGCCGGAGTCAGAGCCTTCACACCTTCACTCCCCTGGGGGCGGCCACCGCACAGCCCTGCCCT
>NW_009270001.1:4557381-4558706 GCF_000687185.1 Egretta garzetta | reverse complement strand
ACGCTCTTTTTCCTGCTTGCCTGCATGCTCCTTTTGAAAGCGAGTTGCTCCTGTAGTCGGGTTCTTCGTTGCAGGCAGATCCAGGTGCTGCGACATGTAGGTGCGTGCCTATCTAGGTACAGGCAAGCACTGAAGTTGGTTTTGTCACGTGCTGATGTATTTGCTGGTTCATTTTTTAGGTGGTTTTTTTAACTTTGAGATTTGCCTGCATCGCAGCAACGGGATGTTTACATTTGCATAGGAGGGATGTGGCTGGCTGTAAAATGTAGTATACCTAACGTTGCTACATTCAGGTATACTGCATTTTTTTGGAAAACTAACTTGGGGAAGCTTGTTTGGGGGCTGCTTAACTTCTGAATGGAAGATGATATAACTGAAGTCAGACGCATGTGTCCTCTTTGCTAATTCGTTCTGCCTAACAAAAATATAGCTAGGGGTTTTTTTGGGGCATCACAGTGTATGTCATCCTGGAAAGTGCTATACTAGTTTCTTGCAAGAAAATTCTTCATCTCTCCTGAGGTGTTTTTGTGGTAACGAGATTTTTGTGCGCTGGAAGATTGATCTTACATGTTTTCCCATTACCACCACAATTCCATTTTTGTTTTCACGTGTGCATCCACAGTCAGACATTTAGTATGCATGGTTGTTTTCATCATCGTGTAGCTGAGGCCTGAAACAGTCTATCGATTAACACTAGTATTCTGCAAATTGTTACAGGCATTTAGTCAAGTTTGATTTGAACAGTCTGCTTAGTTGAGCTTTGATTTGTTGTTTGTTTGAGAGATGACTGGCATCCAAAGCCAATCATAGGTTTCAGATTTCTTACAGCTTAAGAATAAGGCTTTTCTTATCATGTTTGTTTTGGTTTTTTCCCACAAATAGTATTTGGAGCACATGTAATTTGACATTTGTTTTGTTTTCTTAATGCCAGCAGCATATGCCACCTCACTGTTGCCTTGCTTAGGGTACCTCATTTGATGCTGTCTTGAGAATCTACAGGTTGTGCTAGAAGAAGTTGTCTCCACTGAAAAGACAAACAAGTAATTCTTCCCTTCCTTGCTCCACCCCCTGCCCCCGAATCAGTATAGCAATAACTTCTGTATTAGTACACCACTTCACAACCTGAGTTCATCTTCAATATTTGGATTTTGCTACTTGCTGGTAGTGCAAAATGAGGATAGTCTCAGTACTGGGTAATCTAAATATAAGCTATGGAAATACAATAGGATTTTTACTGTGGATGAAACAAATTTTGGTTTATTTATATTTCTCCACCCTTTTTTTTTTTTTTTTTTTTTCCCCCCATAGAGGCAGTCTGGAAGGGA
>NW_009270001.1:4555480-4557087 GCF_000687185.1 Egretta garzetta | reverse complement strand
CCCCTTTTTTTTTTTTTTTTTTTTTTTCTCCCCACATAGAGGCAGTCTGGAAGGGAAAAGAGAACAGAAGAGTTACAAAGCTCTCTTAGAAGATCCAATGCTGAAGTTCTCAGGACTGTATCAAGAAACTTGCTCTGACTTGTATGTAACTTGCCAGGTGTTTGCAGAAGGGAAACCTCTTGCTCTTCCAGTTAGAACTTCATACAAAGCTTTTAGCACTAGATGGAAGTAAGTGACTGCCTTTTATTTCATATTCCTCTTAGTTACCAGGGCATCAAGTTACATAAATAAATCTGTGGTTTTTATTTGTGTCAAAAAGTTTTGTTTTCTGTTGTCTTCTTCAAATAACTTATGTTTCTTCAAGTCTCTGTATGGCTGTTAAGTGTTGCCCTGAGAGCACAATACCAACCTTCCTGTGCAGTGGGTAAGTAATAAAATTGTTACCTTTGTGTTTGGTCGTGGCTCACTACTTAAATAACTTCTAGGGTCTGGACCAGCACACCTTTGTAGTGTGGACAGATCAAGACAGAATGATCTTTGGTACTTAGTCATCAAGCTTGAGTATTTTTCCTTTGGTCTCTAGCCTTTTAATCATGCTCAAGACAAGCATTTGAATGGTTAAAGCCCAGAGGAAAATAGTCCATCTGCCCTTAGAAATTCATATTCTGAGGAGAATGTGAGTTTTATGAACTAATACAGAGCAACTTGAATTCTAAAGCTTTATGACTAATAAAAAGTGTTTCTCTACAGCTGGAATGAGTGGCTGAAACTGCCTGTGAAGTATCCAGACCTGCCTCGCAATGCACAGGTGGCTCTGACCATCTGGGATGTATATGGACCTGGTAAAGCAGTTCCTGTGGGAGGAACAACAGTCTCGCTCTTTGGGAAATATGGGTATACTGATTTTTCTTCTATGGTACAGATTTGAAGCTCACTTGTGAATACTAAGCAGTGGTTACAAGAGTTTCTTTTAAATTTTTTTTTTTTAAACCAGGTTAATAGTTCTGTGTTTGAAAAATCAGTTGCATAGATGATTTACTCTATTTCTTCCTGAGTGTATCTTAGAATCATAGAATCATAGAATGTTTTGGGTTGGAAGGGACCCCTAGAGGTCATCTAGTCCAACTCCCCTGCAGGAGCAGGGACACCGCTAACTAGATCAGGCGCTCAGAGCCCCCATCCAACCTGGCCTTGAATGTTCCCAGGGATGGGGCCTCCACCCCCTCTCTGGGCAACCTGTTCCAGTGTTTCACCACCCTCATTGTCAAGAATTTCTTCCTTATATCTAGTCTAAACCTACCCTGGTTTAGTTTAAAACCATTACCCCTTGTCTTGTCGCTGCTGGCCCTACTAAAAAGATTTTCCCCGTCTTTCCTATAGGCCCCCTTTAGGTACTGAAAGGCCGCAATCAGGTCTCCCCGCAGCCTTCTCTTCTCCAGGCTGAACAAGCCCAACTCCCTCAGCCTGTCCTCATAGGAGAGGTGCTCCAGCCCTCGGATCATTTTTGTGGCCCTCCTCTGGACCCGCTCCAACACTTCCATGTCCTTCTTGTGCTGAGGGCTCCAGAGCTGGACGCAGTACTCCAGGTGAGGCCTCACCAGAGCAGA
>NW_009270001.1:4504236-4554398 GCF_000687185.1 Egretta garzetta | reverse complement strand
CATATTTTTATAATCTTCCACCCATTTAACTTCTCTCTCCATCAACATAGTTTATAGATCCAGTGTTTTAATGCACATCAACTAAAAACTCCACCTATGTCTCTGGCATGTCCCTCCAGGTATCTAGATGTCTTGTCAAAGCCAACGTAGCTGAGAGAGGCCTGTGAATTTCCTTTCCCATCTTTTTATTATTTGCTTGTGGGATCCCTACAGACACCACTGCTCGCCCTACTTGTTTCTCACATCTACCAGTGAGAAGTTGCCTTGGCCCTAACTTAACTCCCCTGTTCTGACTGTATCCGAGGTTCTTTCTCTAGAGGTTTCAGTCTCTTTCACGGCTCACCCCCATAGCTGTAACTCTTCCCCAGTCTTTTGGTGTCAGTGACTGATTAATTCAATATCTTTTTCTCTAGCTACACTGGCAGAGTCAATCCCAGCCTGCTCACAGCCGCTCCCTATGGTCACTATCCTAGCCTGATGCTTTGAAGATGGGCTCTTCTGCAGCTCCAATTTCCTGATCATGTCACACATCAATGGCTGACTTTCAAGAATCATAGAATCATAGAATCATAGAATCATAGAATGTTTTGGGTTGGAAGGGACCCCTAGAGGTCCTCTAGTCCAACCCCCCCGCAGGAGCAGGGACACCGCTAACTAGATCAGGCTGCTCAGAGCCCCGTCCAACCTGGCCTTGAATGTTTCCAGGGATGGGGCCTCCACCACCTCTCTGGGCAACCTGTTCCAGTGTTTCACCACCCTCATTGTAAAGAACTTCTTCCTTATATCTAGTCTAAACCTACCCTGGTTTAGTTTAAAACCATTACCCCTTGTCTTGTCGCTGCTGGCCCTACTAAAAAGATTTTCCCCGTCTTTCCTATAGGCCCCCTTTAGGTACTGAAAGGCCGCAATCAGGTCTCCCCGTAGCCTTCTCTTCTCCAGGCTGAACAAGCCCAACTCCCTCAGCCTGTCCTCATAGGAGAGGTGCTCCAGCCCTCGGATCATTTTTGTGGCCCTCCTCTGGACCCGCTCCAACACTTCCATGTCCTTCTTGTGCTGAGGGCTATATCTTCATACATGTTACAGTGTTTTAAAAAAAAAAAAAAAAAAGCTTTCTGTTTAATACCAAAATTTTGGCTTTTTTTTTTTGGATCTGCAAGCTTGGGTTCTAAGGTAGGAAATGCTGAAATCAATTCATAATTGGACTTTTGTAATGCATGGATGCCAGTGCTGATTACTTAAGGTAATTGAGTTAATTGGCTTGCAGTTGGGTTGTTAATGCAGTACTATGTATAAGGAAAGAAGTGTAACTCAGTAAATGAGGATTTTTCAAAATTAATAATCTGTGATCCAGTAGAGAGTGTGTTTAGTAAATTTGTGGATAATAGCACTAAGATGGGAAGGATTACAAGTGTGCTGGAAGGTGAAAATACATGAAAAGGATCTTGACTAAGTGCAAAGGGGACTGAAAAAAAATTAGGATGCAGTTTAAGGAAGAGTATGAGGTGCTGATACTTTCTGCAATTGATTGCAGTGAAATACAGAATGGGGAGCAGCTGCCCAGGGAAGTAAGAGGAAAAGATTTAGGTTTTAGAGTGAATCTTAAGTTTTGCATGATTCAGCGTCGCGACGCCCTTGTGAAATGTGCAGACAATGTTGAATGTATGAACAGTCTACAAGTATGCACATCAGGGAGAACGTTGTGTCCTCCTTCTCCATACTTGTGCATGCAGCTGGGATATGTTCAGTTCTATACAACTGACTTCAAGCAAGTTGCTGACTACTAAGGGAGTCGGTATCATTGAATGTCTAGCAAATAGGGGTGATGAAAGAGGAGTAAAGACTAGTGAGGCTGAAGAAAAGACTGCAGGAGCACTTTTCTATTATATAGGTAGTGTTGGAAAATGGGGAGAAATAGCCTTTTTTGTCTTGTCTTTGGGTAAGAAGTAATGAGGCTAAGCTGAAGTGCAGGAAAAGTTTATGTTGGCATTAGTAAAGCTGTGCTAGTGACACCTGAATGCAGAAAATGACTGTAGAGATGGGTTGTATGTCTGTCATTGAAGATACTGCTTTGACGAAAAGATTAATACTGTCTTGGGGCAGAAAATTGAACTGGATCAATTGGACCATGCCCCAAAGGCTGCTGGTGGTTTTTAAACTGTTAGAGCATAGTTCCTGGAAAAAGATACAGTTTATAAATGAAGTTTACTTTTTTTTCTTCCCAGCATGTGGGACCTGGGGGAAGTAGATGGACAGAGAGCAACAAATAACTTCAAGATTTTGTATTTATTTGTAAATGGAAAACCCTGTAGTAGTATTCCAAAAAGTGATGTGAAAATTCACGGTTAAATGGTCCTTCCAGTCAGTATTTCTCATTTTTAATGGTTGCCTTTTCAAAGTGTTCCTTCCAGTTGTATTTGCCTGAAGTCGTTAGAGTTAAGTGATCACCTCTTATTTGCAAAACTAACACCCTTGATTTTTAGGGGCATATTCCATAGGTGGACCAGCACAAATATGCAAGGAAAGCAGGGTTTTGCAGAGAAAAGGTGTGGTCAGTTACCCTGCAAAGTTCTGTTCATTGCACAGTTTCACTTACCAATTCAATTTCAAGCACAGATGGAGAAAAAATTGTGTCGAGGGTTGTGCTTTGTTTTGTTTTTATTATTTGGCATCTCAGAAGGCTGCTTCTTATCAGTTGACCTTCAAATGAAACTTAGGCAGTTTTTTTCTTGAATTTTTTTCAGACTGGCAGACCTGAAGTCAGTGTTACAATCTGCAAGTCAAGAGGAGTACTTTCTGCTTCATTACAAATAATAAAAACATGAAGGTCAAGCTCTGTCCTCAGTTTGTGTCTGTACCACCCGACTGACTTTGGGAATTACCCATTTTTCTTCCACTTGCCAAATCAGTTATCTCAGACTTACTCATTTTCTTCTAAATTCTGTGTGCCAGTAAAAAGGAGGGTACAAAGTGCAAGGCACTTTTCCAGTTCAGTTAAATTATGCATGGCAGTGCAGGTTCGTAGGTTTGGCAAAGGAAGCTACTTCATTTTCTTGCAGCTGCTGCTGTACTTTGATTCCTGACAGCTGTATTATTTTGAATTTACTGAAGCGATTCTGCATTTTTCCCTGCAGTATGTTTCGTCAAGGAATGCATGATTTGAAAGTCTGGCCCAACGTAGAAGCCGATGGCTCGGAGCCCACCAAAACTCCTGGGAGAACCAGCAGCACAGTCTCTGAAGATCAAATGAGCCGCTTGGCAAAGGTGATGGAATAGCAAGTAACCTTTAAGATGTATGTGAAAAGCTTGCACTTTCACTGGAGTGAAACAAAGACAGGCTTTCATGAAGACAGGTGTTTCATGTTGTTTTCTCATGTGAAAGCTATCTTCCTTTGGTTGCTTAGATATTTCACAGGATTTATACAAATGACTAAACTAGATCATACTCATCTACTTCTGAAGTATATGTTAAAAGGGGACATATAAATACCTTTTAATATATACATAGCATTCTGTTGCAACAACTTAACATCCTAATTCTTTGTAAAGAATGAAAATGTGAACATGCCTTGAACATGCTTGAAGCCAAAATTCCATCAGGTTCAGTAAAAGCAGCTATGAACAGTAACTTGTGAGGACAGTCTAAATTCTTTCAGTAGCCATCCTTTAGATTTAATGCTATCTGGTGTAGTGTTCAGATGTGTATGACTTACACTCTACATTAGAAAGGCTTTGAGTAGAACTGCAAAAATTAACCAAAACTTCATTCATTTAAGCTCATGAATATGTGTATATATTAGTATTTTCTTCTCCCAGCTTGATGGTAGAGCACTCAAAACTACTGATGGCAGAGTAGTTTTGATGGCAAAACTACTTCTGGAATTTATCGGTTAGTTCTTGAACTGTTTTGCTAGCTGATCTCTCGCATTGTTCAGGTGAGCTTACACCAAGCTTGCCAATTCGCTTAATCCACTTCTCAGTGTACTTTCTTCTTAATCTTGGTTTCCTAGTTTTTATCCTCACCTTTGTGCAACTCCCAGTGAAAGATAGGTCCAGTGCCATAAACATGACCGTTTTCTCATCTAGATATTTATCACGGCAATAAACTAACTCTCATTTAGAGGTCTCTCTTTTACTACTCTAGTTCACCTTGAATTTATAATGGAAAACTCATGAAAGCTTTTTGCCAGTGGTGGTGCCCCATTTCTTGATCATAGTAGAATAAATCCCCTCTAGCCTACAGAAGCTATGTAGACAGGCACTAAATATCAAGGCTTGTTTATAGTTCATTAAATGGTTACATGATGTAAGCAGTGGGTCTCTGAGAAAGGGGTTTAGAGTGCAAGCCTTCCCTTTCATGTTAGTTCTGTCGTGCAAACGTGACCATACCCAGTCAGTGTTTTTTCTTCTCTTCCCTTCACTCTCTTATGCTCCCTAGCACAAGTACAAATAATGCAGAGTATTTCAGTCTTAAAATACCTGGGTCTGTTCTAGCCTGTTCTTTTGGCATATGGGAGATGAGGGCTCAGAGCCTCTGAGGAAGAGGAAGGAATTCTGTTTTCACATCCCAATTGAGAGTTCTAGTTAATGGCTAATAAAAAGCTAATAACATCACTGCCACCATTCTTTTCTTCTGAAAGCTGTTTTGGGAGATACTAATTTCTGAAGGTTGAGAGGTTTTTTTTTACTGATACTCTGTTGTGTTCATTTATAAAAACATTTTACCATCAGACACTAGCGAAGTGAATAGGGTTTCTGGGTAGTCTGGTGTCTGAGAGCTTTCATTTGCCCAGCTGTTTACTCAGCAGATGAGGTTTGTGTGATGTTTCACTCCTAAATAGCCATTGTTTGAGCACAGTCAGCTTCAGTTTTTCTGTAACTTACTCATCAGTTGCAGAATGCCTCTTGATGTCACTGTATGTGGAGGTTTATTTAAATATAGGTAAGAGGAGTAGGACTAATTAAATACAAGGTGAGCTTTTGTGGACTTTGTTATTCTTGGGTTTAGTTTTTTTTTTTTTTCTGTTCATTGGACAGACTTATCATTTATAAGTCTCATAACGTTGATTAACACCTGATACCAGAGGCCAAATTAGAGTCCTCCAGATAACAAGTAACTTTTGAGAAGAGCTTGCTGAAGAACCTTTTCTCCATCTAGAAGATAACTTTTTATTTTCTGGACATGCTTCTGAGTTTGTGTGTGTGTATGTGTGTGGTATTTATTATTACAGGGAATTTGTGTAAAATCAATGACTGGCTGCTGGAGGAGTTGCATCCTTTTTCCTTAAATAATTGATATTATGGCAAGTCTCTTATTTCACGTTGATGTGCCATATGGTTGTGCTCTTACAAAACATATGAATGCTGCTTGTGCAATTGCTACTGATGAAAAAGCCATGGTTTTGCATCCTGGGGGTTATTGTGAATGCAGATTTCTCCTGTGCTAAGGAATGTTAAGGGGAAAAGCATGGAATACCTTAGCACTCTCAAATATTAATGACATTAAGATGTTTCTCCCATGAGTAGTGTGTTAATTTATCCTAATTAAACAAAAAGTCCTCTTAAGTTCTTTTTGATCCATTCATTTCCCTCACACCTTTTGCTGGCGGAATGAAATTAGATAGTAACAACGGTGAGATAGTATATAAAGGGATGTCTCTCAATTTAGTAGCAGATGACGAATGCTTCTTTCCCCGAAGGGAATGCACTTGCTTCCCTCTTATTGTAAGCTTTAAATATTAATCCAAGAGAACGGTTCTTCATACATATGCCTACAGATCTTCTGGGTCTTGTATGCAGGCCTAACTAGTTGTTGTATTGTGGGTTGTTTTTTTTTTTTTTTGCTCTGTAAGGGAGGTTTGCAGGCTTAAGACATTAAAAATTTTCCTCTAAAACATACAGAATGACTTTTTTCTTTATTCTGTAATGCAGCGAACAAGAAAATGAGTGAAGAATTTTTGACCAAGGTATTGAAATAACTTTTTTTTTTTTTTGTGCCAAGGCTTTGATAAGTGCTATCCTAAATCTGTGTATCAGTGCTAGATGTGAATATGTGGTATTCTGAAAATTTAGATGCATTGGTTTAAGGTAGTGGAAATAAGAGGGCTACCTTGAGTAAGAAAAAATCTTTTTGTTGGATAAAAAAAACAACTAGGGAGTAATTTATGAGTGGCTAAAATGGTGGACATGTAAGGGTAAGGAATTTCTTCATTGCTGAGAATGAGAAGACCTTTTCTGTGAACTAGGTAGGACATTTGTGAATGCGTTAAGTGATGACGTCCAGCCTGCCTGAAGCGGCATCGTGGGTTATAACTGGTGTGCAGGCTGCTGGTTCTCTACCTGTGGAATATATTATGAAGTCACATATGAGGCAAAAGCCAGGTCTTTTATTACAATTTTAGTACAGTCCTGGCACATTCTTTTTTTGTAATATTGCTGAGATAGAATTTGATGAACTGGTTGCAGAATATAACATAAGATGGCAAAAAATTATTACTATATTGTGCTTCTGGTTACAATCCTGGTGATAAGTTGAACAAACCCAAAGACTGGGTTTCTGTGCTTTAGTTACATCCTGAAATGTTATTAAGGATTATACGTTGCCCTCCCTGCCCTTCCTTTTCCTTTTGTACTGTTAAGTTTCTGAAGTTTATTGAAGCTAATCTGAAGGTTAGCTGTTCCAGAGTTTACTGGAGGAAAAAAAAAAAGGAAAACAGAGTCCCTACTATGTACTGGAGGGAGTTAATTAATTCTTAGACGTTGCAGTGGTCTTCCAAAGTTTGCATCAATATCTTATTACTTCTGGCAATCTATACTGTGGTCTACAGCTTAGAGAAATGTTTGGCGAATCAGCTGCTTCAAGCAAACAGTCTTACAGTCATTATGGGATTATGTTTTTGTGTTTCATGGGACAAGTTCAGAACAAAGGGCATCAGATACTCATGTCTAATTTACTGTTTAGTGCTTCTTGAAATGGCCAGTTCCTAGCAAAGCTGGAAATAAGTTTAAAAAAAAAAAAAAAGGGGGGGAGGCAGGATTTTCCTCCCACCTGAATAGCTTTTTGATTGCTATTTAAATTGTGACTGCTTTTGATTAGTTATTGGCTCAACCAAAGTAAAGGACTATAGTTGAGGCTTAATGTTCAGTGGAATATTTTAAACCTCACCTCTATTAGACTTAGTAGGAACCAAGAATCAAAAAAGATGGATTAGAGAATGTATTTGTGAAATGAGCAAGTATTGGCATTCAGAGCTAAATGTCACGCTTGCTTTCATAAATAATCTGCCTTAAAATTTAATTCAGATCTTGAGGCTGTGATGTGGGCTGTAGTGTATTCCAGCTCTTTCTGACATAAACTGTTTCCAAGAAAACTAAATTAACTGGGAGTTTTGTTTCCTGCTTACAGGTAGGAACCGGTATCCAAAGTGTTGTTAGACCATAATACTGCTTTAAACTCTGGGAGTGTGAATAAGAGGAAAAAAAACCCCAATGAAATTGTCTTAAATAGCAAGATGTCACGTTGTGGAAAGTGAATAAGCAAGATGCTCTGTTGTTGGATATGAAGGGTCAGTTGATCAAGGTGTTAAAAGACAAGGATAAATGCTTACCAGCTGATCTTAGGCAGATTGGTTCTACTGATATGAGAATACCTGCAGGGAGACCACAGAACACTGAAATTTCATTTCATTAATGATTTTAATGACTGTTTACCGCCTTTTGGAGACTCGACAATTATTTGCTTGCTATGTCAGCATTGCTTCTGAGAGATGTAAAAAGCTGTTTGCTTCTGCATAATTTCTGAAGGTTGGCTTCTTGCGGGTTTGTCGTGTGTCTACTCTCCAGGTCAGGATCTGTACCTGGACATGAGGCCGATTCTGCTATCAGAGTACATCATGATGGGGTTGGTATTCAGCCCAGGTCATCCTTGGTGTGCAGTGATACTTGTGTCTGTACTGATAAGACATCAGTTTACTGGCAACTTGAGCAAGAATAATGAAACTTTTTTCCTTCACAGGGTTGGTTTTTTTTGTGTGTGCGTCTATAGTGGTGAGCTACTGAAGGTCTAGTGCAGGTATCTGACAAACTGTGCAACCTAGACAACTCCCATCATATAGCAAGTCTTAAGTCTTATATGTCTTTTTTTTTTTTTTTTTTTTGTAGTAACCTCATCTCCAGTTCTATATGGAAGAAGTAGGCTGTTGTGTATTTTGTATTCTCCTACATACCATATGTTCCATTCATATGCTGTCCTAGTATTCTTTGTGTATTGCCCATCCCCTAGCTGTCAGCTGGGCAAGAAATGGCAGTTGGTGTGATTTGATGTCCTGTTCAAATTTAAATGCTCATGGGTGGGCTGATTGACCATAGGTCAAAGCTGATGAAGTAGTAGTTGTAAGCCTTCCCTTAATGAGAATTATTTTGAGGGTCTCTTCACTAGCCATTTTCTAGACAGATACTGGTTTCTTTGAAACATGAAAGAACTTGATGTCTTCTAGCCCCTTTGCATCTCTTCTTGCATACTGCAAGAATTAATAATTTTTTGAGGAACACTTGATTTCTTAGGAGCCAAAAGGATGATTCGTGTTCATATTTGTGTGGTCTTCTGCTGAATATTTCATAAACTATTGTGTGTCAATACATATGAAACTACAGGTAGTATGGCTTGTATCTTTCTTATCTTCTCTTCCACTCTCCTACTGTTAGGTAGTCCTTTAAACAAGTCAGCTTCCTTGCTATTTTTACAGCAATATGTAGATGTAGGAGTAAAACTTGAACTACTTTTCAGATGACTAAAATGAAAGGGAGAACAAGCTGGCTACTACTTGTTGTGATGAAGTCTCTGGCTGACTTTTTGCAATGTCTAAGTCCCAATCTAAGAACTTCTTTTGGTAAGGCTAACAAGGGCAGAATTACTCAATTTGAATATTTAAAAAAATATCTTCTTTTTGTTTGGATAAATTTTACTATATGAAATTTAGTAATGCAAAAAAATAAGTATTTTTGTTATGTGACTTTGCTTAAAAAATAGGTTCCTATTTCTAATGTGTTAAAAATGCAAAGGTTATGTGCTTGGAATGTGGTTTTGGTTTTTGCCATGATTGATGTTTTAGACATTAGAATTATTTTTGTGACATGGCTTAGCTGTTTATGAGAATCTACTCTGTGTGTAATGTACAAGCATTTTTTTCCAGTTTCTTTGTTCTTTTCCCCTGATTTTATTAGTGTCTCTGTAAAATTATGACTTTGATAGTCTTTTTCTTGCGACCAGTAATTTAAATATTATCATCGTGTGTTTTCATGCAGCTCACCAAGTCTCATCGACAAGGTCATATGGTGAAAGTGGACTGGCTGGACAGACTGACCTTTAGAGAAATAGAAATGATCAATGAGGTAGGTCATCATACGTGAGATCTGTAGTGGTTTTTGGGATCCTGCTAGTATGGAACCTTTGCTTGCTTAGAGGACTGACTCAAAGCACTTGTCCTATTTTTCTTCAACCACCAGTGTATATGATAAAAAGAAAAGTAAGTCTTAAAGTTTCCAAGTTGGTATTACTTTGACAATAATGAGAACAGACAGCTGTCTTATCAGTTGTCACCTTCAAGTGATCTTGATCACAGAAGAGAGAATTTACTAATAATTTGGAATAGCTTGGAAGAAATGTCGCTAGGTATGACTAACTTCACACTAGGATTTAGATTGTGTTGGGAAGTTTTTTGGACATATGGACTGTACCTTGCTTTTCAGACTTTTTTAGCTTTACTGGTTTTGATTTTGGGTGCTGAGAAAAAACACTTGTAAGATTTGAATGGATATTTAAAAAAATTAAAATTTGGCAGTTAAATACCTGAATGAGGTGTTAATCCTCATTGAGAAAATCACCCCTGAAAACTTGAGCTGATTATATTCACCTTGCATTAAAGGTGATGCTTATTTTTTTATTAAATACATGTTCCTGGTGGTGGTTATGTATAATTTCTTTTATGCTTCCCACATGGATTTTAAAATTCTAAGCACCTCTTCTAGGTAAAGCATTTCAGAAATACGTACATGAGGAAGTATTTCCTCTGAAAGTGAATGAGCTGCAAATCTAATCTTGCAGTCCAAATTTAATTTGTCTCTTTCATAGTTTTATCTGACACAGTGATTTTTTTTTTCCTGTCTTCCGTTTTTTAACGCTGACATGCATAATTGTGTGTAACGATTTAAAAAAAAAAAAAAACGCGTGAAAAACCCAGCTGTCAGCTGGTTATTCTGCATTGTCTTTTTGCAGACCTCTAGTCCACAGTTGCAAGCCACTGATGAAAACAATGTGATTTTATCTGTTACGTGTGGATGTTTATCATGAAGTGGGAATGTAAGGAAGAAAGAATATCAGGAAGTAGATTATATGGTCTCAAGTAGTGCTATGAAGTGATTAACTGAATAATTGCTACAACAACTGATAATCTAATTAATCAGTTACAGCACAAAGGAAGTAGGGTAATTGCTGTTCTGAGAATGCTGAAGATTGATGCGCTTTAATATGTGATACACATCTGTGGTGGTTCTCTTCTCAGAGGGAGAAGCGAAGTTCTAATTTTATGTACCTGATGATTGAATTCCGTTGCGTCAAGTGCGATGATAAAGAATATGGAATAGTTTACTACGAAAAGGTATGTGCCTTGCAGACTTTATGGCCTTCTTTAAAAAGCAACATATGCACCTAAAATGATAGGTTTTTCTGCTGAGGTGAAATATTCTGCTGCAGGATAGTGGCAGACAGCTGTCAGAGGCAACTGTTTATGTACATACAAATCAAATCGTATAGATGCAACAAGATTGCAGAACTCAATCATTTGTGTAATACAGTTCAAGATTACAGAATTTAGTAAGAGTGAGTGATTAAAAACTTTCTGATTTATGGTTCCTTCAGTCATCCAGCAATAGTTTCAGAGTAGCTGTATGTAAATTTTGTCTTGTATCAGGAAGAAATGTACCTGTATTTTGTGGTAAATTTATAAAAGGTAAGTTATTAAAACTTCACGGGAACTCTGCTGGTGAACACTTTCTTTAAAATGAACAAATATAAAAGTTTAGTCTTTCAAGGTGAAAATGCTTTTGAAATCAGTTAAGTAAAAGACTTCTGGATTGGAACGTCTTGAATGTTTTCTTTCTGTTTGCAAAACAGATCTCCAAAACAGTGCCTTCAGGTTTTTTTTTATGAGTTCAAATTTAATGGAATGAAGGATTAACAGACGTCAGTGTGACATTGGAAGGCATTATCAGTACTCTTATGGACCTGTGTATTATGGAAAGATCCACTGAAATAAAACAGTATATCTGTAATCGGCTTTAAAAAAAAAAACTTGTCAGTAATTGTCTTTTAAATTAAATTTTAAGCATGTTTAGTTTCATAAGAATTCGGAAAGTTACTAAATAATGCAGCTTTGTGGGAAAGAGAAAGAAGGTAGAAAAATAAATTGGGAGTCCTCTTGATCAGAGACACTAAGCAGCACATATTCTGGGCATTTAAAAAAAAATCTGTAATTCAGTACAGAAATCATTAATACAATGGAAAATAGGTTGCAAGTATTTCTGTGTATGTGACAACATCCAGCTAATCTGGACAGAAGACCTGTGATCTAACTTAAGGTCCTTGAAGAAGGTAGTGAAAAATATAGTAATGTATTGGAAAAAGTAGGATTCCACAAAAAAAATTCTGAGAAGGCATAGAGCAGAATCTGCCTCACCTGTATGATCTGTTTCAAGTGAATGTTGAAAATGCTTGTGAATGTTTGAAAACTGTTTTAATGCTATTAATCTAGAATTAGGGTTTATTAAATATCTGCACTACCAACAACAGTAGTCTTGGAACTTATTTTAACAGAGATGCCACTATAGAAGAATCTTTTCTGGTTGTTTTTCAAATTACCGTGGTCATAACGAAAATGAGTGGCTGTTTAAGAAATTTTCTAAGCCCTTGTAAGAGCTGGGTCTTGCAGACCTGATATAAAAATAATGCATGTGGATGTCCGTGCGCTATGCACATATCCCATATCATGGTGGCTGCCTTTGTGGTGCTTCTGGAAGAAATAGCAGTTCCACTTGTCACATTGCATCTCCTCCCACAGTCTGAAGCAAATTATGTGGGGTGTTTTGTGAGTTTTTTTGCTGTGAATTTTACTGGGGTGCTTTTGTTCTTTTGTGTTTTGGTTTTTTTGTTTAATTTTTGTTTGGTGTTTTGGTGGGGTTTTTTTGTTTGTTTTGGTTTCTTTTTGTGGTGGGGTTGTTTGGTTGCTTTTTGTGTTTTTTTTTTTTGTGGGGATGTGTTTGGGTTTTGGTTTTGGTTGTTTTTTTTTTTTAGTTTGGGTTTGGTTTGGATTTTTTTAGGGTGTTTTTTAGTTTTTTGGTTAATTTTGGTGAAACTGTGCCTTAGGCAGATGTCTAGGTTAGCTCTTTAGCATTTGTTTTTGTGGACTATAGTTGACAATGGGACCTCTCCCCACCTTTTTAAGTCTTTTTGCTTTTAGAATAGGTTGTTTCGTAGTGCTTCTATACATTTACTCTAGAACCAACTATTATAGAGTAGTATTACAAACTTAGTATTACAAAATTCCCTTGTGTTAAAGATCAGAATGAAACCTACCATGTGTGTGATTCCTCTGTGAAACAAAATGAAGTTATTTACTTAGGTGGAAATAAAGAAAATATTTTGCTGAAGAGCATACTAGAATATGATGAAAACACTGAAGCATTTTACTAACCATTAGCTTTGTACATTAGAATGTGCTGTACTTTTCACAGGTGCAAATTGATGAGCGTGGCTACCATGCGGCTTTGTGTCCTCTTGGCTCTTTTATTTTTATAGTTGAATGTGACATTCCTGAAAATTATTTCTCTCCCTCACCTCCAAAAACCTACTGTTACAGATGAATTACTCCTCATTTACACACATAACTTTTCTGTCATCATTATGGTTTTGCAGATGTGCAGGGTACGGGAAAGAAGATTCAGACCTCAAGCATGCATTTTTCTTTTAACGGATGTTTCTGAAGCGTGTTAAAAGTACATGGAACAAAATAACTGAATTGGCTGCTCTTGTGGAAATAAAGTAATTGAATGTGTAATAGTACATATTAAAGCTATAACTAACTGCAGTTTGAGGGATTTGTTGTTATGAAGTAGCTTTCCAACAAGTTCTTGACCCTTTTCTGGCAGCAGTAGGAAACAGTACATAAATTAGTGTCTGTCTTCTCGGTTTTGTCATGCTTCCAATTACAGTGTGCAGTATACATATCCTGCATCACCAATCCAGTATACCGAATCTAATGAAAGTAGGTTCTGTTGTCACCTGCCTGTGACCGATAGTCGAAGTGGAGATTACTTGTCACAGTTTTGTTGATAAATTTGTTTTCGAGTGTTTACAAAGAAGTAGCCTGTTAAACAGTGGCTGATAGAATTTGAGGTTCTTTGATTCAACATTCAATTACAATGAAGTGGCACGTGCTCTTTCCATGTTCTCCGTTAACTTAATTTTAATACAGCTTTCAAGATGTGGAGGATGGCAGTCTGCTAGTAACGAAAGCATCACTTCTGATTCTCCATTTAGGCAAAAATTCAGTGTGATTTTTAAGTGCAAATAACATCAGCATGTATCATTAATGTGTTTTTGTGCAGGTTTCAAGTGAAACCCTTGAATAAATAAATCACTTACACTGCTACATCCGGTTTATTTAAATAAGAACTCTGATTATCAGAGCCTTTTTTATGGCTTAAAAGAAAGAAGACAGTAGTGTCTACAGCTTTGGGTGTCCATTTACTTTTTGTGGGGGAGAAGTTGGATCCTATTGGTGTTACTTGAAATTATGTTTTGACTAATGAATAAGATGAATAGAACCTCATTTATTGATGTTGTGAAACTAATTTTTGGGAAAATGCAGAAGAGCCTCTCTGGTTCATAAAATTCTGCAAATTTTGTTGACTGTCTTAAATGGACTCTAATATTAATTTATCTGAAGTCACACACACTGACTTTAATGTAGTGAAATACCTCTAAAGCTCTCTAACATAGTAGTTTAAAGCAAGTTAATGCTGTTTAGTGTTGATGTTGCTTTTGTTTCCCAGTAGCAAAATAGCAGGTCATCTAGGTTTTGAGCCAAGAGGAGCAGATGTAGAGAGTGAAGAGGTTGCTGAGGGCCCAGCGTCTGCGTTGTGTGCTTATGCTTGGGACTGGCTTTAATCAAGTCCCGTGAGCTGAGTGACTGTTGGCATTTGGAGGTTATTAGGTATTTCTTAAAACTGTGATATGAACCAAACGCTCGCTGCCTGGGGGTGATCAGGAGAGACACTTCAAAAGCATGCCCCTGACCAAATTCGATGCTAATTTGGAGTTGATCCTCAGGCACTGGCACGGTTCAGTACGTTTGTATTGTCAGGGTGACACAGTGATCCATGTGATGCTCTCCAAACATGACAGAGAATTAGAGCCATGTGTTAATCTAATTGCAAGGCAAAGTTAAACAACTGGTGTCCTTCGCGGGCAAACTAATGGCGTTTTGCCTTCTTGAGGATTTCACAAAATAGTTTGTTCTGAAAATGTTAACTCTCAACACAGTAACTTGCCCCACGAATGCGTTGGCAAAACTGGTTTCGTAGCAAGTTTTGCTTGGAGCTTAAGGCTTTGTTCTGAAACGCAACAGAAACAAAGTTTTCATAGCGCCTGAGCTGATAACTAGAGCTTTTCAGCTTGGCTCTTCAGCATAATCTGGCTGCATTTGAGAAGGGGAGTTTAAAGAACAGTCATTATAGTATTTGTTTCTAGAGGTTAAAAAAAGACACGTCAGCAGTGAGTTTAGAAATCTTTCCTTTATACGCTAGTTTTGGAAAAATCCCCTTGGTTTTGGTTTTAAAGTGTGTTATAAACATTTTGACATTAGTCGCTGGAAGGCTGTGTGCATTTTTTCATTTTAGTTTTGTAAGTAAGCAAATTTTAGGCAGTTGTGTGCTTTTGTCATTCTCATCCTAGTAACTTCTCAGTTGGTAATAGCTGTTGTAGGCTTTTTATTGTGGGGTGGGTGCTCCATTTTTACCAGCCTAGAAGCTTTGTCGTACTCTTTCCTTTTACAGCTATTTTATCTCAATGTTTTCACTGAGAGAAAGATGTAGTAGTATGGGTGTTATTACTGCTTATCCCTAAAGAATCCACATGGGATATGGGTGTAACAAATGCTTCAGTAGGAGTTTGAACATTTATTAGTCGCTAGGAAATCCACCCTTGTGCCAAGTTTTTCCTACAGTGCTGCTATGTGAAGGGTCTAAACAGAGTGGAAGCTTGTCACTGTGGCATCGGTAATCCTTTCTTGTTTTATAAAGGTCAGGTCGGATTGCAACATTATTATGGTTTTGATTAGGGAGATAACCAATTAGTAGATAGAAATTGTTTTGTCATCTTTTGTCATCAGATGTGTTTATTTTCAAAGGATTTCCTCCCCCTGCCCCCTACCCTCGACAATTTCGTTGGGATTTTTACATATTTTGACTTGGTAAAACTAGTATAACATAACCCGAAAGTTCTGTCTGATGAGATGGCAGAGGTTTCAGTACAGCGCAAGTGCTGATCTGTCAGTGTGGCTCTGACTCAGTTCAGTCTGCTGTTATAGTGACGCCGTAGTGTTTTGTTATAATAGAAATACTTTGGAGACACCATAAATTCTATACAATTAGGTTAAAGCTAACTTAGGCGGTATGGTGTCAAAACAGAAACTGTGAGCAAATGTCCTTTTTGTCCTCTTCAGTGTTTGCAAGCATACTTTTTTTTTAAGACTAATGGGAAAAGCAATACTGCTCATGTTCTGGCATCATCATCATCCACAGCCAGATTGTTTGTGTATTTCCCTGAACTACAAAGGATGTGTGTGGCGTTACTGTCATTGTTTTGACTGTAAAATTATTACTTCAGAAAGGGATAGGGCACTAATAAATGTAATAGAACTGTCTTCCTGAACATGCATTTCATTAATCAGAGATCTTTTACTGTAGTCAGGAACACCAGATTTATGTAGCTGGAAAAAATGTTTTTCCTGAAACGTTAATGGCAATTTTAACTCCTGTATCTTCGCCTTGATACAAGCCCCTCACTTCTTTGAAAGTTACCTCTGAAAAGTATAAAACCAAAGCGATGCCAAGAAGTATATGTGATTGGAAAAGCAGGGGAAAACAAAAAAGGGGAGGAGGGAGGCAGAAGGAAACCTGAGCAAGTTATCTCAAAATTTATATAATTGAGGGAAATGTTGGTTTGTAAAAAAACTTCAATGTGGTCTGAAGTTTTACCCCAAACAAATGAGAACAAATTAAAGGATAAATATAGCATAGAACATATTATTTTGGTGTTTTTTCTGTTTTACTGTTTTATGCTGTCTTTTAAATGAAATGTTCTTCAGTAGTTTGTGTCAATTACATTAGATTGTGCCTAGTTACACTTTTAAGGCCAAAAACCCAAAACTTAAGGGCTGGGTGTGACTGGAAGAGGCTAACAGTTACTGTTTCTGTCATGTGATGGCAGGCTTTGTATTTTTTCCTTCTGTCTGGTTTAAACAGGAAACTTTTAGCTTCTCCAGTCACTTATTTATACAGCAGCAGGTTAAACTCCCCTAAGGAAAACTAGCAGATCTCTGTCTTACTCCAGAGCAGCACAGCATGAACTTCTAGAAGAGACTGTCATGCTCCTTGTGGAACCTGTGATAGAAAGGCGCGCTTTTATCTTCCCAAATTCATGTTCAGAGAGCCTATGTGTTGAACTTCAGGAGATACTTTCTGCAACATGGTTGCTATTTCTAGGAAATTATTTGTTTTCAGTGGAAATAGGGACTATGATTTGGTTTCTCTTTGCTTCCAGAGGACGCATGTGATGATAATGGCAAATTTCTCCACTCATCTGTGTGCCAGCATGGTAGTGAATTGCCAGGCTGTGTCTCCTTGTATGAACTCTCATCTGTCTTGCTGCCTTGATTATCGTCTGGCAAAAACTAAGAAAAAGAATCCACTTCTTATTTTCTGTTTTACCCTTTATAACTATCAAAAGTCAGCAAGGTCTAGTTGCATCATTCTTTCATTGCAGTATAATTCACAACACATTAATATGACATGTTGTTTATTTCCTAAAACGTGAAGTGTTTAATATGCTTTTAACTTTTTGTCATTCAGGATGGTGATGAGTCATCTCCAATTTTAACAAGTTCTGAAATTGTTAAGATTCCAGATCCCCAGATGTCTATGGTAAGCAATGCGCCATGTAATGCAGTCTGTATTACAACATATTTGTTGACATTTTCATAAATGGAGGTGAAAGCTTGCCTATATTGCTGGCTTCAGTGTTTTAAAATTCCAGTGGAAAGATGTATTGGACCAGTTGAGAAGTGTCAGTGGATTTGACTTTTTGTAATTTTTTATTTGCTGCTGCTAGATTAAAATACAAGAATTGATTTAGTGCTTATGTTCAATCTCCTACTGTCCATAGCTGATGTGCTTGCTTCTGAGATGTAGGAAAGCAGAGAAGGGGGATTGTTGGCAAAAGGGGTCAGAGGGTGGGAATATAAGGTAAGAGGGAGCTGAAGAACAGAAATTTAGCGGAAGGTGCAGTAACTCTTGGTCACTTTGTCTGTTAAAATATTTTCTCCCTACACTCTCTTGTATGTTGTCTTTCATGTAGACAGTGCCTAAGTACAGTTCTAGAAAAGATTTCCATTATTGTGGATGCCAATTCAGTGGGACTGGTATTGGCAGCTTTGGGAACCTTAATGTAAGTGGGCTTCTACGGGCAACACTGTTTGAGCACTGTGTAATCTAACACTGCAAGAGCAAGTCTGACAATGCTGAAAACTGCCTTGGCTGCTGAAATCTCATTGACACTGTGGCTCCTATTGTGGCTCCTACAGTTGCTAACATGGTATTAACAGTGGGAAAACTTTTTGAGAAGTTTTTCTTGCATACAAAGCTTTATACTGCAAACATCTTAAAAATGTTCATAGAGCGGCTAGCACGTTTGAGTGCTGTCTAAATCACAGATGTGTTGACTGAAGCGCTTGCATTTTGCAGCAATTCACCAAAAGGCAAGGTAGGGTTTGTAAATTGCGTGAAGTAAAACAACCAAACCAAAACCTCAAAATTCTCAACAACTGTCCACATGTTACTGAAG
This sequence comes from Egretta garzetta, assembly GCF_000687185.1. Classification (NCBI taxonomy): domain Eukaryota; kingdom Metazoa; phylum Chordata; class Aves; order Pelecaniformes; family Ardeidae; genus Egretta; species Egretta garzetta. The sequence goes on along the minus strand of NW_009270001.1, from coordinate 4,536,226 downwards.
GAGTTTCTTCTAAACCAACAAAAAAATCTGGAAGACGCTGTAGTTTTAGATGTGAATTTTAATTGTCATGCATTATTCAAGGTACTGGTAAGTCTTTGCTAGATGGTTTCATTTCAATAGTAATTTTCCTTGGAATTTATAAATACTGACTTACCCTCTGCATTTAGGAGAACTTAGTAGAAAGCAAACATCACAAGCTTGCTCGAAGTTTAAGAAGTGGACCTTCTGACCATGATCTGAAGCCTAATGCAGCTACACGAGATCAGCTTAATGTAAGTCAGCCATATGATGGCTAAATTAAATTTTATTAGGTAGTTTGGTATTAATATGTGGTGGCAATTTAAGGAGAACACGGTTAATTTCAGTTTAAAGCAAGTAATTAATGAAGAAATGTTGTTAAGTGTTTCTTACAAGTGGTAAGTTAGACGAGTCGAACTCAGAAAGCAGCAGAAGGTACTTGCTTATTTTTTTGTGGAATAGTTTTGCAGGGATAAGAACGCATATTGTGTACATACCATGTAGGTGTTCATGGTAGTCTTACAGTAACTGTATATGTTTGCCTACGCTGCCAGTTTGATCAACCACGTAACCAAGGAGCATCACCGTGATAGCATGAGAACTTTGTGATGTTGGAAAGCTTTTTTTTTTTTTCTTTCTAGCTAGCTGTGTTTGTGTTTTGTCAGTGTTGTGCTTTGTCACAGCGTAGTCTGATAACTTCTTGATTGTGCTTGTTCATGTTTTTAAACTCACTTTCTGACTGTGTATCTAATAGATCATAGTGAGTTATCCACCGACAAAGCAGCTAACGTATGAGGAACAAGATCTCGTTTGGAAATTCAGATATTACCTTACTAATCAGGAGAAGGTAAGTTGAACTTCTTTACCGAGAGGGTGGTCAAACACTAGAACAGACTTCCTAGAGAGGTGGTTGATGCCCCAAGCCTGTCAGTGTTTAAAAGGCATTTGGCAATGCCTTAATAACGTGCTTTAACTTGTGGTTAGGCAGTTGGACTAGATGATCTTTGTAGGTCCCTTACAACTGAAATAGTCTATATTGTATTCCATTCTAAGTCATTTGTTTAGCCTGGCTTTTCCACTCATGAATTGTCCAATATCTTTCAATTTAGGCTTTGACAAAATTCTTGAAATGTGTCAACTGGGACCTACCACAAGAAGCAAAGCAAGCACTGGAGCTACTGGGCAAGTGGAAACCCATGGATGTGGAAGACTCTCTAGAACTTCTGTCATCTCACTTCACCAACCCAACAGTGCGGCGCTATGCCGTTGCCAGGCTTCAGCAGGCTGATGATGAGGTATTCATTGGTCTGTGGGTACATGTGAAAGTCAGTTGGTCTCAGGATTTTTAGTCTCACTGAGCACTTGAAATGTTTGCTACTTTTTAAGGCATTTAAGTGAATAATAATGGTGGGAAAAAAAAATAAAGAAAGGACAAGGACTTCACTGTGATGCTATTTACTGTAAGCTCTTTATGGAGCAAGGTCTTCACGTTATCAAGTGGCACTCATTGATAATACGAACAGCCAGTGATAGCTGGTTTTGTCAAACAACGTGAAACAACCACGTTCTCCCCAGAAACCAATGATAAATTTTGATTGTTAACCTGCATAGAAGTGCTCTGAACTTAAATAGTCTGTTAAAAGATTTCTAAAAAATCCACCTGGTAAATTGAAGTGGTATATCATCATATCCTTCTGCTAAAGAAAGGGAGTAGAAAAGCATCTCTGGAAATAAGGTGTTTCTAATTGTATACTCATAAGCATATAATGATCTGTGATTTGTGAGTAGGGCCCACTTAACAGATGCTAATCTGTTACATTTTAATTATTTATATATTTTCTTTTGACAGTGAAAAAATACTTTGAATGTAATACCATAACTCTTGAATCATTGGCAATCAATAGACTTTAAAGTAGGGAGAACAAATTTATCAAAATTTTGCAAGCCCACTTCAATAGCCAAGGTCATACTGCTTTGACTTTAAAAATGTACCTTTTGTGAAACATTTGAAGGCTGCTAAATAGAGCAACTTGAATAGTAGAGGGAACAAATTCATTATAAACAACAAGTGATTAAAATTCTATTCTTTGATCTGAAATAGATCAGTTACATTTTTTTTTTTTCTGGATTCCCAGCTACACAAGGGATCAAAAAAAAAAAAGTGCATAAGAGAGGAGAGAAAATTCCTGGTATCATGGTGCAGATTTTATGCTTGAATTTCCTCCTTGGGAGCCACAAAGTCAAAGATTTATTTTGTGGATGCTGGAAGCAAGTAGAGCAGCTTAACTGAAGATAACTTTAAGCAGTAATAACACTTAAATATTTACTTAATGAGCACTTACTATCTTTGACTAACAAACAATTAGTAGTGTGATTAACTCAGTATCTTTTGGGAGTCAAATGCTATCCTACACCAGTTTTCCTACTGTATATTGCTTGCTAGGGAGACCTCAATTTCCATTTCTTCATAGGTCACTAAATCATGACTACATTTTTCTATAAACTAGAATTTGAAAATATATGGAGTCCTAGTCAGTTTTGACTGACCCCTTCAGTTAATTTTCATTTTTCTTCACCCATGAGGATTTGCTGATGTACCTACTACAGTTAGTCCAGGCATTGAAATATGAAAACTTCGATGACATAAAGAACGGACTGGAGCCTAGCAAGAGAGACAGTCAAGGTTCAGTGTCAGAAAGCATGACAACTTCTGGAACTAATGGTGGAGAGATAGACAGGTAAGAAGCTTAAATTTCCAGTAGAAAAGCAGGAACTCATAACATTGTAAGCTCTCAGGTTCCTTCTCCTTTTTAGGGACCATTGCTTACTTAACATCCTGTTTTATAATCTGAAGCAGTGACATAAAAAAAAATGAAACCCTGAGCTTCACAGAATCTATTTCCTGACGACAGGCAGTTTGTGGAGCAAACATACTTCATCTTGAATTTGTGGCCTTTGACTTTACTTCATGCAAGGAAGACAACTTCCGGAGAGCAGGAAAAACACTGACACTGCTTCCTTCTGTCCTTGCAAAAATTAGGATGTCTTCGATGAAGCTGTATGTGGCTTCACGTCCCACTTTTCGTCAAAGAACATGAAACTAAAAGTCCGATCAGCCTGAAATGGAAAGAAATTTCTTCCTGCTCATGCAAAAGAAGGCATAGGGAGAGTTCTGTGAATGTAAAGGAGCTGGGGGAGCACGCTTTTTATTCTTGCAGGAATTGAAAAGAAAGGTTGACATACCTAATTAGTATGGTATTAAACAAGGTGCAAACAGACTTGGTTACCTGAAGTCTCCTGTGAATATTTTATACAGTTTTCCAGGATTTTTAATCTTGAGCTTCAGTGTCTAATCACTTGTGTCACTAGGGTATCCTTTTCATATTACAAGAATACTGCTTTTCATTGATCTTGCTACTGAACTGCAGAGTGGGTGTCCTGGGATGTATGGTGTATTTTGAGGCTGCAATGACACTTAGACATTAGTGGAGCTGTGTGATTACTTCCTTTCAGGTTAATTTACTGTCTGATAACTTTGCTTTGCAAGCATTGAGTTTGTCTACTCTGTTGTTTGTAATTGCGATTCCAGAGACGAGTGCTTGCAGGTGTTGTATATTAGCAATTTAATCTTAAGAACATTTAAAAAAAGCTTATCCTGAAAATGTGAGTTTGCTAAATTCCCATCTATGTCTGCTTTATTTTTCATGGAAGATGAAACAAATTGTGAAGTTTGATGTAAGTGAATATCCTTCACAGCCATGAACTCTATAGCTATCCAGGCACAGATTTTTGCTGTTTTCAGGAACTGCAGCTGACAAAGTTGCTGTTCATGCAGTTTGTTCTGAAACTGGTTGAGATACTATCTTCAAAAAGATACTTCTCTTCCAGTTTTCTGAATTTATTATGCTGGAGAAGTCAAATGCATTGCTATTTTCATGCATGATCCTTGCCCCCCAAGCAAGAACTTTGAATCAATGCCAGTTATGTGCTTTCCTTTATGTAGTTCGCAGATTATGAGTCCTCTTCCACCTGTTTCGTCACCACCTCTTACTTCTAAGGCAAAGGAGCTTGCAGACAATGAAAACCTTGACGTAAGTCAAATGCTTTACCTTGTATTTCTGATGCTTGAGGCTTTTCAGTGACCTAGTACTGGTTTTAGTTTTTGTTTGTGAATATTTGAATCTTTCTGCTGTATGTTGCTGAATACTTAAAGTGCTCAAAAAACTGAGTGCTAAGAAATGGCAACAGCTTAACTGAATTTTCTTTTTACAGACCATCTATTTATGTACATGGTCACAAAACTGGCTGGGCATTGAGTTCTTTGTAAAATTAAAGTACTCCATTTAAAGGAGAAAATTACTGCAAGGGCTGTCGTGTGCTGATTAGATACTGACAATTGCATGTGTTTGAAGTGTTTTAAAGCAGGCTTTTTAATGGAAAACAGTTATCCAAATGTTTTAATCTCTGCAGTCTGTTCTTCCTGTAGCCATATTCTTTGGTGTGGGTGTCATCTTTTTGCACCTAAGTGAGGCACTGTGTTGATTTACATCTGCCAAGGATTATACTCAATTTATACCACAAGTACAAGAGCAATAAAAATGGGACTGGAGGGAGGGAAAGATAAAAGGTAAAGACAGTTTGAGGGAACCTGATTTTAATCTGATGTGCAGTTAATTGGTCGTTGAACTAAAGATCCATTCCCTCTTGCAAATCTTCCTTTTTGGGTCTCAGTACTGCATAAAAAATAAGCCTCAAATCAAGCATATCACTAAAGAGACACTGATTTCCTGTTAGTTAGAATATTAAACCTTGAAAAAGCAGCTAAATGTTGTGTATCCTCTAAAGTATTTTTTTCTTTATGTTAAAATGTAGAACGTCTTAATTAGTTTTAGGTCTTCTGGATGCAAAACAGGGTAGCAAATCCCTTTCAGGGATGAATCTTACAGCAAGGGGTAATTGCATAGGAGGAAAGTGTAATAAACTGTAAATAGAAACTTTACATTAAAGGTTTATTGTTGGGGAACATCATGTACTTTTGACATGTTGGTAAATATATTACTGTAGTAGCAGATCTTTTTTTACTTACAATGTTGTTACTGGATTAGGAGTAATATTAAAACTAATATGATTTAAATATTGGGTTGGATTGGAGTCAAATTTTAGAAGGCAATGTATCTCTCAGAACTCCCTGCTATTATTTGGGGTTTTACTTTGTCTTCTCTCAAGTGCTTAGACTTCTTTATAACTTAATTTTACTTTCCTTAAATCCCTTCCAGCAAGACCTTTGCACTTTCTTGATTTCACGAGCATGCAAAAATTCCACGTTGGCAAACTACTTATACTGGTATGTTAGAAACTATTTATTTGTACTGTATCAATGTCTAATTGGAATCAAAGCTACGATGCCAAGAAAAACACACAGCAAATGATGACGTGCCTTGAGAACTTGAGAATATCAGTTTCTGTCAGGACGAAGTATTAGATTTAAAACAATATGCATATGAACAGAATAATTAGTAAAAGAAGAATGCTGGTTTTTAAAATGCACAAGTGTGCTTTACAATATGCATATGAACAGAATAATTAGTAAAAGAATGCTGGTTTTTAAAATGCGCAAGTGTGCTTTAATGTTAGACAAAGGAGAGTGATTTGTAGGGCATTAAGTACAGTGTTTTAAAAAAAAAAAAAGCCTAGCTATAATTATAAGCTGTCATTCAGTTGTTTATCATGGTGGGAAGGAGATAGTTTGCCTTCTGCTTTGCTTTTCTGTTTGGTTTGTGGTTTTAGTTTTTGACAGTGTTAGCTAGAATATTAAGGTTATGCACTTCAGTATTAATCAAGAGTGCTTTATGAAGGTTCATAAAGCACTACTATTTTTGTGCTTACCTAAATTATTTTTTAGATTCCATTTGTGGTTATGATATGAGCACAAACAACATGTCATTGCAGGTGTGTGCTGTCTTAAGGTGGAACTTAGTTGTGAATAGTTCATCTAAATAGTAAGATTACTCAGTTAAGGATCTTGTCTCACTTCAGTGCTTTAAGAATTAAATTAGATGCCTAAACTAGTCACCTGCATGCCTTCTCAGTAAGCATTTGCGGTTGGAATTATCTCATTTGAAGAAAGTTGAAGTGAATAGAGCTATACTCTGTGAAAGTGTGTGTCTATATGTGTATACATTAATGTATATATGTATATGCATATACACAACACATACAGCTATTTGCTTGTATACACACATATTTTAACTGAGAGCTTAGGTGCCTTTTACTTGGCTAAATTGAAGTCAAAGGATTCTCATTTATAGAGGTATCTAATAATTAAAAATGCTAATACACATTATCATATGGTAACATGCTATAAATATTAACCACAGATAAGATGTGAATTAGGAACACTGTGATATGTTGTGTAAACCTACTAAACTGTTGTTATAAAATTCTTACAAGAATCCTACCCTGACAGTGACTCCATTTATTAATGTCTTTTTAAGTTTTGGTATTTCATTGCTTTTTCAGTGGCTTAAATTTAAAGTATATAAGTGCATGACTTAACTACAGTTCCTTAGTGTACTACTTTATTGCAGTGGCCAAAGTTAATATTTGGCTTCAGAAAAAAGTGCTATTAAATTTAAATAATTAAAGTAATTAGAGGCCTAATTGATGTGGGTAGAAGCCAAATGCCTGACCTAATCAAATATTCTTCATTTAAGGTAAGTGTTAGTAGGTTAGCTTATTTCTATCACGTTGATAGAAACTGTGCACTTACATTTCCGCGATGTCTCAGATGCCAGTCTACAGGAAGTTCAAAGCATCCAGATCTCTGAAGTTTTTGTCTTGCAACTAAAAAAACCAAAAAACAACCCTCCCCCCCAAACAAACCCCAAACACCACCAACCCCTCCCAGACGATTTATTCTTTGTTTTCTTTCCAGACATCTCAATTTCTCAGTGACAAAATACAAATGTTGCAGCCACTGTTCAAGCCAACGTAGCCATAAATCCTCTTGGCTGCTGATCAATTGCTCATTTCAGCTATCCAGACACAGCATGCACCTAAAATAATCAATGGAAAAAGTACAATAACCCTTGAAAATCAAACTTCCCCGCTCAGTCACTTGTCACTGTAAAGCTATCCTATCCTTACACTTTAACAGCAACTACAGAAGTCAGTGCTACTGCTTTTTTCTGTCTCTTTGGACGTATTAGACACCTATCCAAGTACGAAGCGTTACTCTTACTCCTTGTTTCAAGAGCTTTGAGAAACTGTCTAGGGCTTTTTAACAAATGAAGATGAAAATGGTATGTTTCAATTCATTAGCTCCTGTTTTCCTTAAAGTTTTGGTGCATAGACTTTATAAATACGGGCTTATTTTTATACGCATATTACTGCAGTCTAATTTTGTCATTTTAGTGAGGGAACAGTGTAGAACAGTGTATTTGCAAAGTTCTAGAAGTAATCTCTGTTTATAGATTTCATTGAGATAATACTAGTGGAGTATGTACCATAAGTGCCAAATAACATGTACCTTATTCTAATGTATATAATATATTGTGTATTTATAAATAAGACTAGTCGAGTCTGATCAGCTGCAAATGACAGACCTCTAATCTTGTCCCATAGTCATTCAGTTGCAAAGAGATTCTGCACAAGTGCATAAGGAGTGGGTAATTCTTGCTGTTAACATAAAGTCTAAGTGTGTTTGTTGAATGGGCAGAGTCCCTTTTGGATTCAAATGCACTGTTTGAAAATCAACTGACTTGCTAATTTGTTCCTTTTTTAATAGCGGGTTATATGTTTTTACTGGCTAATAGCAGATATATTAGTCAACAGAAAGAAGACCACCTGTGCATAGGTACTTTTTTGCTTATCAGTGCTATGAATAGAAATAAGCACAAAAGCTTTCCAAACAGCTGCTTAACATAATAAATGAAAATTTTCAATGTAACTGTTCCAAATTGTACTGCTTAAATCTTGTACTCGAATCATAATTTTAGAAATGAAAACTTAACTTTGGAATGTAGACTTTGCAGAGCTGCATCAGGGCCAATATTGTCTCTTCCACCACTGCTAATGGTACTGTGGGTATACCTGAAGAGCACCTTTGCAGCCACTATATTACGTAGAGGGTAGTAGTGCAGTGGAATGTCCACATGTACTACTTGGTTGGAGTGTTCATATGGTTTATACTTCTGACTTGTCCTGCTTGAGTGATGCCATTTCCCTGTAAGTGAAAGACTTCAGAAACTTAAATAGACTCCTGATACAAGTGGGGATTTGACTATGCAATTTCAAAGAGCTTGCCTGTTGGTTGATACTCATTATTTTTAGTTCCAGGCTTATAATACAGGACTGCTGTATATTACTCAAATTGTGTAGCACCAGAGTACAGCATAACTCGGATTGTTTTTATGCTGCAGGTATGTAATAGTGGAGTGTGAAGACCAAGACACTCAGCAGAGGGACCCAAAGACTCACGAAATGTACTTAAATGTTATGAGAAGATTTAGTCAGGCTTTGCTGAAGGTAATACCTCTGTGTAAGGAAATACATAGTGTTTTGGGATAGTATTTTTTTACAAATGCACAGGTGTCTAAAAGGAGGACAGTTTTTCATGTTGTATGTATTGAAATTTTAAAAAAAGCTTCTGTTTTGCTTGAATTTTGAGTTTATGGTAAACCAGAGAAACGACTGAAAAAGAATAGAGCAAGTACTGAGAACTTTTTCCTCTGTTTTATTGCTTGCTCCTGTAAGTAACATGCTGGTTCTAAAATCTTCTGCCTTGTGTAATTAGTCTGTCTTATTTACTGTTTCTTTATTGGAAGCACTTGTCCTTGCAGTGCAAATTGAGACACTACTAGTCTTGAGTTCATGTAGAGTGTTTTTTCCGTCTATCAGCAGCAGAGGGTGCTGGAGCAGCAGGGAAAAAAAGCAAAACCGAAACAAGCCACTTTTGTGAATTGCAATCTATAATTTATAGCAGAAGTGTGGTCTTCCCTGACTTTAGTGTATTGCACACTTCATATTAATTCCCATTTTAGGGATGTTATTAAAATCTGACTTTTACACTTCATAAAAATATTCCATGTGCTTATCCTTACTAACTTATTTTGCCTGTGTGAATAGGTTTGTCATGCATGACTGTTCACCACTGAAATTGTTGATGTAAATTGAAGTGCACTGGTAGGTCAGATAATTGATTGCCAGCTACAGTGATTCCCATAGTGTTTTACAGAAAATACCTTTCGAATTAACAGGAAATTGATCTTTATTCACTTACCTCTTAAAAGCCCAAAGGTCTAAGAATAAAAGAATAATTTCTAGATAAAATAATTACAGAACAAAGAGCTAATTTTGTTTCTTTTAATTCATTTAGGGTGATAAGTCTGTCAGAGTTATGCGTTCATTGTTGGCAGCCCAGCAGACATTTGTAGATCGTCTGGTTCATGTAATGAAGGCAGTGCAGCGTGAAAGTGGGAATCGTAAGAAAAAGGTAACTAAAGGATTGGAAAACTTATCTCTGGCTAGAATTTGACAATAGGTATGTTAGCTTTTTTTTTTCTTCACTACAAAAATTTTTAGCACTGAGATTTATAACAGATGTCTGCCTTTCCTAAAATAATCTTATCAAACTTTAAAAAAACTTAGGACAGTCAAAATTCAAAAGTGTTCTGAAAGTTTGCAGGTGATAGAGGAGGGCCTTGAGAAAAATCTCAGGATATTTTGGCAAAAGAAAGGTATGGGAATAATTGATGATGTAACAGTGAAAAAATTGTGGGAGATGTGGGAAGGGAGCAGAGGTTATTGTGGTGTGAGAATTATGCTGGGGTAGATAATGAAATTTGGCTAGCAGCAAGGTTTCATTTATTCCAACAGCAATAAAACTATTCTTATGTATAAGGTGTATGTTTAGCAGAACTTTGCCTTCTCTGAAAGTGATCTGTTCTTTCCTGAGGAAAAGGATTTCTATCATAGACACACTTTAAGAAGCTTTGTCCTTCTTAGTTAAAATATTTCAAGTGAACTTGACAGACAGATAGAAAGAGGAAGAAGGAATGCCACAGGAATTTCTATTCATGCATTTTCTTTTCCTCTGACACACATTGGTATTCTGAAGTCTGGATTTTTTTAGTGTAATAATTTTTTTCACCTACTTTAAATCTGTAGGGTATATTTGTGGGGGAAAATGAAACACACTTAAACACTGTGTCGTTTTTATGAAATTTTGTGAATGTGCTGTGTATCAGTAATAAAGGTGTAACTAATGGTAACTGCTAAAAGAAGAGGGTTTTTCAGTTCATAAGAATGTATTTCCTGCTTGTGCAATACATTGATAGTGTTCTGTCAAACATTGTTTTAGAATTGCCATGATATTTCCATAAAACTAAGAAACACATGGCTTTGATTTTTGGATTCAAATCTAGCTAGCAGCAGTTAACCAATAGAAGCATTCTAGCGCAGTAGTGGGCTACCTTGCTGTGTGTCTGTGTTTATGCCTGTTAGATTTAGTAGGGGAAAAGACTAGGGATTTCTGCATATTCTATCTTTACTAGGTAGAACACCAAGCATAAAGAACTCAAACACTGACTAGTGTTGTATTTCTCGTAACTACAGGTGTAGGAATGTAGAGCAAGCTCTGAAATCAAATCTACGCAAGATGTTGGCAATTTGGTTTGCTGGTGGTAGGAATTTCTTGAGTTCAGGGATTTAAAGGATCAGAGCTGAGGACCTGAATCAAGTTTCTGAAACAGAACTAACATCTGATACTGGTATAGAAAATAAAGTAACCTGCTACTTGTGCAGCCAATTTAGAAATACATTTTTGTAAGACTGTTATACCTGGCACTTAAAAAACTGCTTGACTATAGTCAGACTAGATGGAATATCTGCTTTCTTACTCAAATTACAGCAAATGAAGAATTTTTGTTTCACTGGATTTTAAAAGTGAAAACTTCATTCTTTGGAAGAGTCAGGAATTTAATAAATTGGATATTTACTAATAGTAAATCCTTTGTTAAAAGATTTTAACTGTTCATATATTCCTAGTATGTGTTTTATTATTTTTTTTTAATTTTTTTTTATTATGTTATTCTTTTAGAATGAGAGGCTTCAGGCATTGTTAGCAGATAACGAAAAGATGAATTTAGCAGATATGGAACTTATTCCGCTTCCTCTGGAACCTCAGGTGAAAATTAAAGGGATAATCCCTGAAAAAGCCACACTCTTCAAGGTAAATAAGATCTTCTGAATAGCAGAAATAAAAACAAATCTTATGAGCCCTAAGCTTAGAAACGTCAGCTGAAAGATTTAAAGGGGCCGACAGTTGAGGCAAAATGTAAAGGTAACATGCTCTTAAAGTGGTTAAACAACTATTTTCTTTGTAAAACTTTTTTTTTTCAAGTTAGTGTGCAAACTTTGAAGCAGCTTTTGTAAGACTTGATACAGTTCATAAAGTTTATGAAGTTCCCAAGCTGAAGGCATGCTTCCTATTCAAAATTTCTCTGAACTTTAGTTAGACTGTGTTTAAGAAGAATACCACTTCTGATCAAAATCATGCAAATCAAGTCAGATGTGGTGCATCTCAGCTAGATGTATGCATCTATTCCATTCCATAAAACTGTTAAATTGGTAGAGGCTGGAAAGCAATAAGGTTGTCCAGTTCATGCAGTTGCATTGGGCTGACAGGTAGATGCTGTATCCCTATGGTTGGTGAGTCCTTAAACCAATCTGTAGCAGTTGCTTGTAATCAATCATATGGTCAGCCATTAATCTTGTTAATGAACTGTGCTGTGGTAATGTAATCTGCTATTTGAAGTGCTGGGGTTTTTTGCTTCCTATATGACTTGGTGTGTAAGTTATTGCCTGGAATGTAAGCTAATAACTGTGTCCAGTGATGTAGGACCTCTTAAATTTACTTTCAACTCATATAGGTGACTGTGATCTAATTTTAAGATGACCAAAATGAGCTCTACCAGTCAGGCCTATATCCAGGAGGCATTCTCTGCCAATTGTGATATAATTTGTGCTTATTGAACATTTTTGCATAGTTTTCTACCATACCCTTTCTTGGTTTCTTAACTTTGGCTTGCTTCTTTATGTATCAGTTAGTCTATCTGAAGAGTGTGCTGCTTCAATCCCATGCTTTTGCACCTCAGGTTGGAGGCAACATTGGAAAGATTATGACATGAATACAAGGTTTTGCAAACTTGAGTCAAATTTTAGGATGAATATGATTTTAAGGGTCAGGGGAGGAATGCTGACATAAATAAAAAGACTGCTGGAACAGCAACTAAATATTTTCTGTGAAGAATAATAACTTAACTTGATCAGGAAGAACTCAAGTCAGATAGTCTTCTACATCTTGGTCTCTGTACCAATGTAGAAACTTTAGGATCAAAAATACGAAATGTAACTTGTTTCAAAATCTGGGCTGGTTTTGATCCTCCTGATTCTGAAAGGTTACAGATTTACATTTACTCTGTACTATGGGATAAAAACGAAACAAATGAAAGGGGGAAGTAATTTTTGGTGCTCTTGGACATCACGTGGCAGCTTTCGTAGGACTACTTAAAGAATAATTTTTCCTCTATTTGTGGAACTTAATAATTTTGTAACATTTATTGCATGTGAAAACCTAATGTAACTGCTCAAATATTAAACTCTGTAGCCTTGATATATTTTTTTTTTTTTTTCGTTTGAGGGAAGTGACTTGGTCAGTTGCAATAGATGAGATCATTCATGTAGGAAATTGATCCCCTTCAATCCATTTTATGCAGAGAAATTGCAAACAATTAAATTGGCGTTCTCAAACAACAACATAAAAAGGCATTTTTGCTTTTACTAAATAGATTAAGAAAGCAATTAATTGTTTAGGATGTCTTGCCCCTAGCATTTCTTTGATGTTTATCCTATAATTGTGTCTCTTTTTGATCCGGTCAGTTTAAATTTGTTTTGTTTTGACCTTTTGCATAGTGCTTCTATGTTGATTGGAATTACATGCATACAAACAGAATTTGAATCCTTTTGTCCTTTCCTCTTCTGCTCCTGGGGGAGGGATGCAGGAGGAATGTGTCATTCACATTCCTTGCTAAGAAAGAAGGGAAGCCTTAAAATACTTTTTTAAAAACATGCCTAGATCACACTTTTGGTAAGTGGAAATAGTATGTTCTAACTGTTGAGTCCTAGACAGTGAGTAATTGCTTTTAGAAGCTTTAAAATTGCAACTTTGCAATTTGCTTTTAAAATTGCATCGTAGAGGAACGTGAAGACACTTATGGTGTTCACGGCCATGCTGTTGGTATGCAGATGGGACTATTCTAAAGCTTTTTTTAACTTAATTTGATACTTTATTCCTATGACCTGATAATTGCTTAATTCGCTTCTGATTTACAATGCAGTAAACAAGGACTTATATTTTAGAATTCCACTGCAGTAACATGTTAATATGAATGTTGCTGTGAACTAGCTTGGTAGAATAAGTTTCTCTTTTCAGAGTGCCTTAATGCCTGCTCAGTTATTCTTCAAGACAGAAGACGGAGGCAAGTATCCTGTAATTTTTAAGCATGGTGATGATTTGCGTCAAGATCAACTTATTCTTCAGATTATTTCACTCATGGATAAGGTGAGAATTATTAATCCTTATCCTTCTATGTTCTTGATTCTCCTTGTCAAGAGCAAGACTGCTGAAAACTGTTAATGCAGCTTATGTTGCTAATACGTTCCAGGGTTCTCAGATCTTAGGTGGCTTTTCTCTTTTCTTTATAGACAGGGAATGATCCTGTGTAGATTTTAAAAAAAAAAAAAAAAAAGCAAACAGGCTTTCACTCATTACTAATTTCAATGAAGAACAGGGGAGATCAATGTCCAATACATATTCCTTTTAGAAATAGAATCTGCTTTCTATCGCTTTCACCTTTGCTTTTTTTTTGTGTTGGTTTCCAGCTGTTAAGAAAAGAGAACCTGGATTTGAAGCTGACGCCCTATAAAGTGCTGGCAACTAGTACAAAACATGGTATGAATACTTTTTTTTTTCCCCCCCCCCTAAAAATACAGTATTGGGAGGAAACTTTTCCTCCTGTTCATAGACTGTTACAACACACTATTTTCATAAGAGATGTCTTACTTAGTACAGCATTTTTAAAAGGAGTTCAAATGTGTAAGAAATCCTGTTGCAATGTAAGTCATGGAAGTAAACAACCTGAGTGACCACAGTATTCCATAGGAGACTCAGATACCTTCGTAAAAGAAGTCCAGTCTGGGTTTTGGAGTATGTGACAATCAGTAGTGTTAATCTTTGCTTCTAGTTTGCTGTGTGTTCTCGGACAAAGAGTTTTTAACACTCCTATTTATAGATCTTTGCATGAAGTGAAAGAGAAAAAGCAAGGCAAAAAATCATACTTGGCTATGCTTTTAGATACATTCTGAATAAATATTTAGAAAGCCACTGATTTATCTGTCTCTTCTCATGAAAACTTGAAACAACAGAACTTTTGCAAGCTAATTTGGTGTTAATGACTAGTTGATTTACAAGAACTGAAGGCAGAAAATGGGGACTGAACATGGTTTTTTTGCTAATGAGAAGCAGTTGAAAGAAAGTCTGTATTAGTGTTACCTTTAATAAATATGCATTATAGAGGCGCTTGAAAGTTCCACGCATTGGAGATTGGTTTTTGTTTGTATTCTGACACAGGCTTTATGCAGTTTATTCAGTCAGTACCAGTTGCAGAAGTTCTTGCTACTGAGGAAAGCATACAGGTACGTGATGGGGGATTAAGTAGTCTTTTGATCAAATAGTGTAAATTGCAGGCTTAGATCTCATGCAGAAGTGTTTAGATTTTTGTATCTGTTGTTAGAAGATAGATTATACCTTGAAATATAAGCATATTTACAGAAGATGTTTTGTTTTAAAAAAATATACATAAGTTACCACATGAGTATCACATGTCCTAAAAGTACCATTTAAATAATTGTGATATTGAAAGTCTGGCTTTGCTGTAATGATGAATGGAAGATGCATGACACTCTTCTGTACTGTTTTGTTTTAATGTGTTTCTGTCATTCATTCAGTAGTTTTGGCTTAATACCATGTCAAAGTATGTATTTTTTGTTGTTGTTTTGATGGAGCAAGTAAATATTTTGTCCATATGATTTCTAAACTCTATTTCCCTGCCATGGTGGATGTATAGATACTGTGTGGTTTTGTTGTTGGTTTTTTTTTTTGTTTTTTTTTTTTAATTGCTATTATTTTTGGTTTGTTTTTTTTTTTTTTACTTATCAAGCTGCCTGTAACTGTCGTGGAATTGAGTAGGAACACATAATTGAATAGTGACACACAAGATACATGCTCATTTCAAGCACAGCACACAAGCTAGGTAGCAGAGCTCAGCTGGTTGTGACAAATACAGATAGATAAAAGCATACCAAATTCTGGATGAGATCTATAGCTAATAAGTTTTTTAATGAAAACACAGCATGTTTATGTTGGATTTAATTTGTCACATACCTTTTTTCCCTTTTTTGTAGTTGATACTGAAGTTTGCATTTGTTCATAGCTTGGTAACTGGCAGCCAAAGCAAATAGCAGCCAGCTACTATAAACTATGTATATTAAAAATACAGAGATTAAAAAATGCTTATCATTTGTCATTATCATTTGCTTAGCAAATAAGTGTATCGAATGCTTATCATTCATAAAAATTGCTTATCATTAATCAGACAAACGGCTAGCATCAAATCGCATAAGCTTTTTGAGCTTTCTGTTTTGTAAAGGTTGTGGTAAGCTACATCTACACGTTCAGTGATCGTACAGTTTATAAAGTGTTTTCTTGGCAATCCTTTGTAATCTCGGAAAAGTACTATTCACATTCTAGTCCATTATATGTTTCTATAAAATAATATTTTTAAAAACGCTTGCGAAATTGTCATTTTACAATTATTTATAACATCATACTCCAATTTAAAATAGGTGCCCCACTGTTTTAGTTGCTGTGCAGACATAAGGAGCAATTCTTCCTGTGAGGAATTGATAATCTAAGTAGACAAGATGCCAAAAGAATGTCATTTAAGATTGTTTCACAGATCAACGGCAAAATACATTATAGAGCCCAGATTTCCTGTGCCAAGGCCCAATAAAATAGCTGGGCATTATAGGCCACAGAAATAAAAAATAAATGAACACTTTTAAGTGTTGGATAAGTTTGGTTTACTCTTTTTGTAGATGTTCATTTTGGGTGCCAAATCTATTTTAACAAAGATGAGCACTGTATCTAAATATTAAAAAATCTTTTAACTTCTGAAAAGATATAAACCAAGTAATCTAATACTGGCTGATGATGCTAATCTGCAGGAGAAAGAAGATGTTTTGTTGTTTAGAAGTTACTTACCTTCTGTCAACAGTCTTAAAATTACAGTTCATGTTTTGGAGATATTTCTGTTTCACACTCTACCAGTTTAGCATTTGGATGGTCTGAAGTCTGTTTGTAGGTTTTGGTTGGGGTTTTTTTGTGTGGTTTGCAGGTAAAATTTTAGAGCACTTAAAGTAGATCTCGCTAGTACCCTGTTAACCAGTTAAAAATTTCCTTCCACATTTTACTTAGGGATTTCATTTAATAGACTCCTTATACTGTCAGCTTTTTAAACATACCTCAGAAGGGCATGTTCCTTGATAATGAAAGCTTTTTCCAGTCCTTAAAACTCTGATACATGTTATAACAAGACTGATTTTCAAGCAAAACTTTCTTAAATAGCCCACAAGTACCTTGTTTCGGTACATCCTTTTCTTTCGTAAGGTTCCTTTCATTTTTTTCATTAGTATTTTACTCACTGACGTCATCTAGATGCCTACAAAGCTTCTTTTCCAGTGCTTGCTTACCTTTATGTTTGCTTACTGGAAGAAGCTTGTACTTAGGCTTAAATATAATTTAGCCATCTTTTGTCTCAGTCAAGAAAAAAACAGTTTTTACTGAGTAGTTGGAAGGACTGTTTTGTCCCTGCCCACATTTCACAGCAAACGTTGAAATTTCCATTTGATGACTTAGATTTTCCTTTTAAACTCAGTAGTGGTTGGTTGCATTGAGGAACACAGAGACACATAATGATGATAAACCTTGTAAGAGTGTGTGCCCCAAATCTGAACTGTTAGTCCTGTTCTAGTTTTTGCTGATATAGCACAAACAGTTTCTGTGGAAATATTTTGCACTCATTAATTAGTAACTTTTCAATGTGATGTTAATTTTCTGAAGCTGTTAATAAAGAAAACTGCTTTTCAGTTTGAACATCACATCTGTTTCTATTGAGTATAAAAACATGATGATTAAGACAGAAAATAAAGTGATACAAAATTATATTAGATTTTAACTAGGATTTTGGGAAGCGATTGTTAGTTTAGCAGTTTGTAATAATGGCCATTTGTGGCCTTGATTAAATCTTTGTTTCTACCAGTACTAAAGATCCTGTTTCAGATAATGTGGAATAACTAAATATGTTGATGACTTCCCTTCCAGAACTTCTTCAGAAAACATGCACCTAGTGAGACTGGCCCTCATGGAATAAGTGCAGAGGTGATGGACACATATGTTAAGAGCTGCGGTAAGTTACAGTCTTACAGGTGGTGACTTCATATCAGAAGCATAAAGGACAGGATAGATGAGATATTAAGACATTTCTTAACATTTTTTGACTGCAGATAGGGCACTATGCATGTATTTGCTGTCAGAATCCTTGTGAAAAGAATAGTTTTGTGCCTGGCATGTCATACACAGTTCTTCTCCTCAGTTCTCTTTTTGTTCTCGTTAAAGGAGACTAGAAGTTAAATGCTCTTTGCCTTTTAGCAATAATCTTACCTCTGCACCCTCTGTATTGTCAGTTGGGGTCTTTAAAATTCAGGAAGATGCAAAGCATTTATATAATAATAAATCATTTGTATTTGGGGTGGAAAATTTTAATTTGTTTTTAAAACATTGGGGTTTTTTTTGTGGGTGAGGCTACATTCAACTTCTTGTTCCACTAGGATGACAAGAAAAAGTGGTAGTGTAGTTCTTGTTCAGTAAGCTGATGGCAATGTTAAAATAGCATATTTGTTGTCCATTAAATTAAAAGTGACTTCATTCTACAAAAAAAAAAAAAAATTAAAAGGAATTTAGTTGTTGCTCCCCAGTATCTTCTTTCGTCTTCCCTTTCTGATGGCACAGTCTTCAGAACTGCTTCAAACTGGTTAGTGGGTGAAAGTAAGAATTAAAATACTTTGCATTAGTTCTAATTTATTTATCACTGCCTAGCTTACTGCTTAGCTTGTAAATACTGCTGGTGTATTCATCTGGATTCATATGAATGTCTAATGCTTGTTTACAGTTGCCCTAAAATATCTTAAGTTCAAAATGTGTACATTAATTTTGCTCAAAATACTTCATCTTCCTTTGAAGTATCTTAATCCCAGTATTGAATTAATTTAAGCTTAGGCATATAATTGTGTAGTAAAAAATGAGAAACTAGGCAGTACTGAATAAACATCAGAGTTTTAATTTATTATTTCAAATGTTCTTTATATTGCTGATAATCTTGATTATTCTTCACCAGCACCACCCCTGCCCACAGTCTCTGTGGTATATTGATTACTTGTGAACAAGAACTAAGATAATGTCATATGCTGTTACTAATTGTGTGGAACTTGTTGCTCTCCAGGAATGGTACTTATATTGATGTTTACAATTTACTTGTTACAGCTGGTTATTGTGTAATTACGTACATCCTTGGAGTTGGAGATAGACATCTGGATAATCTTTTGCTAACAAAAACAGGTAATTCTATTTAGCGGTATGGTTTTAGAACAAAAGTTGTTTAATTTCTAATGTGTTGGTACAGTTTTGCTTCATTTTCCTATTGCATATAACTCAGAGTATTGTAGGTTAGAATTGATTTTTAAATGTAAAGTTATATTGTCTCGTCTAAGATAATATTTGATCCAGTGAATCAAAGTTTAGGTTTAAACAATTAATAGTGTGAAGTGACAGTTGAAGAACAAGAAAGCAAGTAGATTAATTGCTCTCTAAATGCATTAATAGGCAAGATACAATGTGTATCTGATGGGTGGTTTTGATGTCAGTTCAAGAGCCATTTATACATCTGTAGGTAATGGAAGTCTAACTTCACCTAAACAGAGACATGTCTATAAATACTGGGGGGTTTGTATAGTTTTCAGTTGGCTTATTTTACAGTCCTATGTTCTACAGTCACGTTTTTTTTTACTGAAAGCTGGACCTGTATGTTGTTTTTTGTTAAACACAAGCATTTTCTTGAGCGATGCTACCTTTTTCGAAAGTGGTATGGTCATAGTGTACAGTAAAATTTTACTGCCTTTACCTAAGACCAATAAACACTATTACCTTCAACTTGTCTAAAATCGTAATTATGGGGTTGTTTTTTCAGAAGTCTTGGTCCAAAGATGAAAAAAGGAAGCATTAAAAAATATTTGTAAAGTGACTTCAACCCCAAGTATCCTAATTGTTCTTTATCAAACACATTTAATTTTTCATTAAATTGTTACATACCTGTTTAGTAGCTTTCTTTAACATGCTATCAGAAAGCAAATTCAAGATCTACTGCCAGTTATGTTTTAATAGTTTTCAAATTTTATATAATCTATTCCAAATACAATAGGTGTTTAGACAAGTAGTATCAGTAGTCATATGGAATTTAGTACAGTCTTGATGACTTCATTTAGATGTCCATACAAATTCTTGTCTCAGATTTTACTTTCTTTTAAACAAAGTGCTTCTCCAGGTGTGTATGTTTTTCTAAGAAATTCACATGATGCGTCCTAGTGGTAGGACTGTCACATGAGACCTGTCAGAGCAGGATTCACATCAGCGTTTTCTGTTCTTTATGAAGCTTGTGGACCTGATGAAACCAAACTACTGTAGAGCAAAAATCCAAGTGTTTCATCATCAGCCTAACTGAGATGGCTGGACCATTCTGCTCCAGTTGAGATTACATACATTTTTTCAAGTGTTCTCTAAAAACAGAGAAGGAAATAGACTCTTTAGTGACCTGCTCATTGTGATTCACAGCTGGGATAGAGAACATTGTAGAAGTTACTGTTTAATAAAGTACATCCTTTAGTTTGCAGCAAAACTCGTGTATCCTGAAAGATCAATATAGCAGATATGCATTTTGATTCTCCCTAACTTGTTTTAAGTTTTTTAATGTTATTTTTTGTGGCCATCTGTATGGATTAATAACAGAACAGGCAGAGTGAATAATTCTAGTGACTCTAAATGAAGAGAAGATTTCTCTACTACAGGAAATGAAAGATTTGAAAATTAAGCTACTCCCAACTACTACAATCAATGCCTTGGGCTGGAGAGAAATTCAAGTGTTTCAGTTGAAAAATGAGTCTATGTGTAGTTGCATGAACTTCAGAAAGTTTTAACAAACAAAAATATTTCTTGTAGGGGAAAATTGTTTTGAGGGGTTTTTTTTTTTTTTGGTTGGTTGGTTTTTTTACTTGCTTACGTTTGAACTATAGCTTTGGGTAGGAGTTCTGATACCGTGAATACCTTAATTACATAATGAAGAGTTAGGAGTTGTGGTTAATTGTTTATTATAAAGTGTAACATTGAATGGAAACGTGTAAATAAAAAATGTTATTTAGGGAAAAGAGACACATCCAGGTAGAAGGCTTGTTAGCTTACAGATAAGGCTGAAGCATATCTTACTTAGCATACTTTGTATGAAAGAGTAGAAGATTAACCATTGGCCCTTGATTAGGGTAAAAGGTCTTGCTCTAAGCACATGGGAGAATGACTAAAGCAAGTTTATTTTTCCTTATCTGCTTGGAAGTGTGGGCATTTAAATGGGCATTTAAAAATCTGTTGAGAGGTCTCTATCATTTGTCTAAAGTGATGGGTATAAATCTTTCCATAGCAGGCATCGCTTGCATGCTCAGAGCAGTAATATTTTAGTGTTCTGGAGTAAAGCACATCTTACCTGTCCATGTTAAAAAGTAACAAGCAAAGTGGCTGTTTTGGCTCAGTAGAAGAATTCAAGCAGTACAGCAGAGGGCAGTGCACATCCACGATATATTCTCAGTCTGAAATTGTTTTCATCTGCTACCTGTGCTCTGTCACATACCAAGAGAGGTTTTTTGAGCTATCAAGAGAAATTCTTATGTCCCAAATACAACAAAGGCTTGCTACAAAGGCGTGTTTCTTCCTACTGAGAATCCTTTAGGCTTAAGTTGGAAAAAGCTAACTTCATTCTTCTCAAAGAATGGAAGTTATAAGTACCTTTCTTCAAAATTACATGAACATATACGCATCCTTTCTTGATGATATTTATTTAATGAATTGAAGCTTTCCAATAGGGTAAGGAATGCTGAGTACTAGCTGTGTGTTCACATACTTTTCTTGGATTTATATGTCCATATATTGAGTTACCTTTTTCAGCTCTGCCTTTTAGTCTGGTGGATGTAGCCATATCTGTGTTGGACTCCTTCAGATAGAATTGTTGCATTTTCTAACATACATGCCTGTGTTTATAATAAATACAGTATAATTTAAATATTAAGCAATAGGTACTGAAGTCCATAAAGCCAAATTGTTTTCCACTCAACGTTAGAAATGTATTTTTTTGTTCTGTAGGATGAGGATGTCTGTTATCTGGGTGAAATAATTTCTGCTCTTTCATGACTGTTTTATGACTCTAATTCTAGAAATAGGGTAACTTTTTTAAGTGGTCTTAAACAAGAAATCTAGATTTTCAGATTTTCAAATGCTGTACTGTTATACATAAAGGCAGCTGTAAAAGTTTGTTTGAAAAAGATTTAGGGAACCTTCAGTCAAAACATTGTCATCTATCAGTAATGTTAAAAATTACAGGAATACTTGCATCACATTCACAAATGTGCCTTAGCTTGTAGCCTGAGTGTCACATTATGTAGTCAGTCAGTATTGCATTGCAAGAATATTTATTTTCTCTGAGAACTTTCAACTTCCTACTTCTCCTGGAGATGAAATCTGTTATCAGTTGCTCTATGTTTTAATTTCTTGTTTCCAGATCTATAACAGCAGGCATTGCTGTGACTTGTAAATAACAAGACACTGTTTTGCAGCTGAATACCCAGCTTTAAGTAACATCAGTGCCTTGTTGTAGGATTACAGGCCAATTTATGTATAACGCCAGTGCCTGACAAACCAGCTAATGTGCCCTTTGTTGCCTTGGAAGGAAGAGCTGGGTGGTTGTGAAGCTGGATTGTGATAATGAGATGAAGCATGTTCACTTAACTTTCATGTAATATGCATTATGCTAGTATGTTTCAATTCCCTTGAAAATGCTTTCTCCTGCATTTATTCCACACTCTGTTTCTGATTGTAAAGTTGGAATCGAGCTACTGATGTAACAACCAGATGCGGATGTCTTCATGTTTGCTAAGCCTTTTGAACTCTTAAGACAGTCAGTACGGTCATCATTAGAGCTTAAATAGTGTTTCCGCTGTGATAGACAAGTGAATTCTCCTGTCCCATTTTGAGATATCTTAACAACATCAACTTGCTTTATAGACAAGGGTTTCACAAAGGTCCTGTCATATTTGTAGGCTATGTGTAGATGTTTTAGGATATCCTGAGTCATTCAGATGGCATTCTTGAGTAGCACTGTATGTCTGTGTCTGAGCAACTAATTCTCAACTGGCCAGCTTAATCTTTTAATAACCTTAGAGCACCTACTTGTAACTTGAAGTTCCCGTTACAGGTTTCCTAAATACAGGCCCTTTGTTGCACCAGGGCAGGTTTAGGTTGGACATTAGGAAAAATTTTTTCAGTGAAAGGGTTGTCAAGCACTGGAAGGGGCTGCCCAAGGAAGTGGTCAAGTCCCCATGCCTGGAGGTATTTAAAAGCCAGGCAGACAAGGTGCTTAGGGACATGGTTTAGTCGTGGGATGGCAGTGTTAGGTTAACAGTTGGACTTGATGATCTTAAAGGTCTTTTCCAACCTAAAAAAACCCAAAACGAAACAAAAAACCCTCTACATCTGAAATTGCTCTGTAGCCGTAGAGCAAATTGCTACGTGGATAAAAATAAGTTATTAATATCTGAGGGCAGGTCAAAGACCAAGGGCTCAGAACTTGAAAACCACATTTGCTTTTGGCATCATGTGTAGATAGGTGAAAGAACTGGACTGTCTTCTCATTTAATGCTTATAGGTAGGGCTGTGGTCTGTCTCCAGTGTGAAGTGCACCAAATGACATCTGATTCATTCTTCAGTCTCAGTTAGAAAGGGTTGCCAGGTAAGACAGAAAACATCTGCCCAGTTCCATATGTGAGACAACACCATGTGTTTGTACTTTCAGTGCTTTTCAGTTAAAACCATCTATCCCAAAGCAGATTTGAAGTTTACAAAAAATAGAAAAACTGTAGGATTCAAACCCTCCTTCTATATAAATTCTTAGATAAGAACATTGATACATACATTTTTTAATATTGCAAGCTTCTATAGTATATAAAATGCAGTGGAACTTTTAAATATGTTTCTAAATGTTACTGTATTTAAAAATCCTTACAAACAAACAAACCCAAAAAAAACCCCTGACACATACTGTTATGCCTTATATTTCTCTCTGCAACTCCAATTTCCATGATGTCTACCGGAAAGAATGTATCCTTTAGCTGTTGGTCTGCTAAAACATTTTCTCTTATAGGTATCTTGAACAGTATTTCTCATTTAACAATACATATTTGATATCTTTTTTTTTTCTTATAATATGCATGCATGGAATGTATTTTGAGAATGGACAGCTTGAGATGTGAGGGGGAAAAATAACAGAGCTTGGCACAGGCTGGTCCCTTATCCATTATATGGATGACAATGATAAAGTTTATCTCCAGCTGTTGCTGCATACTGAGTTTAAAATCTGTATCCTGAGTAAGGTCCTTAACAATTTGTACTACTTTCTTCCTTTTTTTTATAGTCTTAGAAAAGTTATAATATGTAGCTGATTAAAATGATGATAGTAGATTAGGCATTCTGATTTTTTTCACCATGGCAGTGCTCTGTTAGCAAAAGAAAAAATTTGATGGCAGCATCAGAATTTTCTGGGAAAGCCAAGAATCCACCCCATCCTTCCATCAGACGAATTTTTATCCTATTGCTTCAAATTTAAAATAGGGATTCAATTAAAATAGTCACTAAATTGTACTTCTTCTGTACAAGCTAGGTTAAAATAATAATGATAGTTGCAGTTTACAGGAAATATATTGAAATTCAGAACTTCATGGATTTTGTGTATTGGTTTGGGGTTTTTTCCCTTTCTTGCCAAAGTTAGAACAGATCAGTTCAGAATAATTTGTAAGGCTTTCTTACCTGTTAAAAGACAATTGCCACCAGACTTATTTTATTTTAGTAATTGCATCTAACTTGTTTTGCCTTCCATATTTTGTTTAAGGATTTCAGAGTTCTGTGCACATTTTCAGTAGCTTTTCCTAACAGTCCTCTGGTGGAATAAAACAATTTCTGTGCTGCTATATGGGAACTTTCTCCTGTACTGACATCTAGGCATTAGCAGTAAAAGGGATGCGTCCATCAGCTTCTCTGTCTGCAGTCAAATGTTATTGGCTATTGGAAGTACCAGTTCCCAATTTTTAGTCTCCACAAGTCCATGCTTCACTTAACCAAAGATCATTTCACTCCGAAGGCTCAGATGGACTTCCAAATCCCTCATGACTGCTAGTCACGGAAACTTTCCATGTTTGATGCCATTTCCTTGAACTCTCCAAAGACCTGTCCTCTTTATTCCATATGTTAGAAAACCAGGTGTTCAGTAGAAAAATGTAGCCAGCCTCATAATTAAAAAAAAAAAAAAGCTTAACAACACACACCAGTATCAGCTTTTAGGTTTTGAATGAAATAATCTGTGTGCATGCTGCATTATTGCATATTCCTGGAAACATCTCATCCTCTTTCAGTCAGTAAATGCTTTGTGTCTTGCTTTTTCTACAGTAAAATAGCTTAAATAGGGAGTGGAGAGTGATTATTAGGGCACTGTTTTTCATTTATTCCAATTATAGTTAAGTCCTCGAGGAGAACATACATCTGTTTTCTCTGTAGAAAGCTCTAAACCTGCATGTAGTAGTCCCTCAGGCTGGCTGGTCGCTCTTACTGGTGTAGCAGCTTCAGGCAAGCACCAAGGGGAGCCTTCTGTCTGTATTCTGTAACATGGTATGCTGGCTTAATTGATCTTGGAGGAGCTGCACAAACAAAAATGAATTAAGTCTCTGTTTAGTACATGGATTTGAAAAATATTAAATATATTTAGTGTATTTAAATGAAAGTTTTTGACATACATATTGAATGAGCCTAAAAATCTGCTGAATTTTGCAGTACAGCTAGGGAAGCTATAATGTTAATGCTGGGTGGCCTCATATAATACTTTATTTTAATACTTCATTTGTAAAAATGACTAAGTAAATGATTTGATATCTAATTAATTTATGTGAACGTATATCATTCAGCTATTAAAATGTTTTTGAAGGTTTTAGATTCATCTTTGTTACCAATTTAAATTATTAATTACCGCCTCTTCTTCCCTATCTCCAGAGCAAACTTAAAAAAAAAAAGATTTAATTACTGCCACAAGAGTTACTGTTTTATTCAAAATGTCGCATCTTGACTCTTCAAGGTGACAGGTTTGAATAAGTGAACAGAAAACAGACCCCCCGAAACTTTTTAATTAAACATTTTTTGTCATGTACTGGGGGATGGTGGTGTATATGTTAAAGTGCCTACTTCAGAAACTTCATGTATAAAAAAGAGCTCTAAAAGTAATTCCTGTAACAGCTTAGACACTATTGAAGGAAGGGAGTTGGTTTTTTTAACGCAATTAGGGATGCAAAATGTAATGGCTTTGGCATTTATCAACTAGCAAATACTTTGCCTGCTTATTAAGTATCCTTGTGATCTCCCTTAGAAAACTGACTGTGATGGAACTTTCTTCTTGGATTGAAGAGTGCTTATGCAGATCTCAAGCAGCCTTCTCTGGTGGTAGAATACTATTATTCAATGAAATGGCCAAAGAGGGGTGATAATTTGAAAAATACTGGCTGTTACTTCTCTTCCTTTTCAAGAGTACAGAGCACCTAAGCTTATGAAAATAATAAAATGAGTGCAAATGCTTCAGTTTAAAATACCCCTTGGCAAACAGGTCTCTGTCCATAGTGCTGCTCAGTTCCATAATTCTGAAGCAAGACTCTGTGTATGTTCTGTGCTATCTGTGACTCTCTAGGTGACAATTATGCTGATAATTTTCTACCTTCTTGTTTAAAAGATCTTTATCTACATTTATTTTCCATAATTTAGTCATATAAGGCTCAAATTTATTAAATGTCAGTGGGTGGCTTTGCTTTGGATGGAAAATTTGACTAACCTATCAGTTCAAACACTCATCACCTTTTTGTACTTAATTTGCTTCCTGATTCCTCATTACTGCAGAGTTCAGGAAGATGGTTTCCTCTGTCCTAAGGAAATCACTTATCAGATTTTATTTATATAGATATTTTTAATTTTTTATATAAATATTTCTTGGCATTTCTGAATTCTTACCATTTTTTTGTAATACAGCTCTGGTATGACCCAAGTAATTGTTTAAATTACGCATTTTGAACTGAAAATTTGTTTGCAGAACACGTTCAAAAGCTGTTGTTTACTTTATAAGGTCAACGTTTTCCACTTAAGAAGTAAATCAAGAATGTTCCCAGAAACTGGCTTCCTAAGAATTAATTGTACTATTTTGATTTCTGTTGACATTTTTGTTTGCATATTTATATAATATTTAATCTTCATATTATGTAAATGCTTTAGTAGTATTTTTTGAAGTTGCTGATGTTTCAGTTTTTCTTTTTGCCGCCTATTGCATCTCACATGTGGTTCAGTACTATTGAAAGGGGATACAGCGAGTATTCCCCAATAATGGTCTGAGCAATATTGTAAACAGCATGGCTCCACACAAGCTCTTGATAGGAAGAGAAGTTGCCTTGTGCACTTGAAGCAAGAGGTGTACATAGTTTTAGTCAAGGTAATGCTGCAGAAACATTTTAAATGTAGTCAGTTAATCTGAGAAGGGAAAGGTAGTGATCAGTTGATGTAACTCTTCCATTTTCGTAACAAAAAAAGTAAAAGACAAACTTCACTGCATTTGAAATACAATTTCAGATACAGAATTGTAGTGATATTTCTTCAGTGTATTTGAAAAGTGCTGATAAATTTTAGCCTTATTCAAACAACTCAAAGAATTTTGAAACAGCTCTGAAGTCTTTGGTATTTAGTGATTTCAAAAGGTTTTTCTTAGGATCATGAGTCTTTTTTTCCCTTTGGTAAATTTAACGTACAATTAAAATAACATATTTGATGCCACAGCAACCAAGTGGGATAGTAAAAGCAATGCAATGTGTGTAATAATGTTTTAATTTGCTAAAAAATTCTAAAGAAGGCACAAAGAATTAGTAGTATCTGTTACATAACTGTGCATTTAATGTCTACAGAGCAGTTTCAACATTGATTCAGTCTTTGTGAATATACTCCATATGTTTTTAAGCAAAAATGAAAAGCAAAAAACCTCATCTTGTTTGTCAGTACTCTTAATGACTTTGAGATCAACTTCACTTTTTTTAAACCCCTAATGTCAGATTGGCAGCTGAAGATACAAAATACATGGTTATAAGCCTTACAGAAAATAATTCATTGTATTTTTTTGAGAGGTGCTTAGCATCTTCTAGAGATTGCACTTAAAGATTTTTTTTTTTTTTTTTCCATCTTTTGTATCAGGATTTGATACTATATGAGGTGTTGAAATAAGTAATTATGTTTGCTTTTCCTTCTTCTACAGGTAAACTATTTCACATTGACTTTGGCTATATTTTGGGTCGGGACCCTAAGCCTCTACCTCCCCCAATGAAGCTGAATAAGGAGATGGTGGAAGGAATGGGAGGCACACAGAGTGAACAGTACCAGGAGTTCCGTAAGCAGTGCTACACAGCCTTTCTCCATCTCCGCAGGTAACAATACTATTTTGATGCTAAAATTCATTAGAGCCACCACTGAGCAGGAGAGGAGTAAATGAATCAGAAAATATTTCTATTGAAAATTCAAAATTCGTTTGAAGTCTGAACATAGACACAAGAATTTGTACGAAACAAAGGAATGAGAACATCACAGCATTGGTATAATGTAAGCTTGAATGTAATTGTCCTTCCAGTTTTGCTTGTTTAATAACCTAAATAACATAACTCCTGTGGGTTATTAATTTATATTTTGCTTTTAAGATTTTTTGTGCCCTTAAGGAACTTTTTCTCTGCTTATTGATGATCAATGAGCTTTCCTTTTAACTCTGAGTCATTAGTTATTTGCTGTTTTACCCTCCTCCAGTTTAGATTAGTGATGATCAAATTCTTTGTCTTGAAGATGACATACATAAGCTTAGTTGGGTTTAGGTCTTGCAGGACAAAAATTAGCTACTTGTAGTGACCATCAAGTATGTTAGCAGTTTCTGTAGATACCCCGAGCTGTGACAGCTAAAACCTCTTTAAACTGTATTTATTTACGGACCAACAGATCTCTCCTTTAGACTTGCAATCAGCTTAATTATTTTGCAGTGACCGTATCACTTACCATCAAGTTTCTGAGCCAAGTAGCTCAACTTCAGTCTGTTCGAACAGAATGCAGGTAGGCACTCTTGATCTGTCCAATGATTGATGTAGCACGTCTTCCATGGAGATGAAAGAATTTCACTTTGATATCAAGATCACATGTTGTAAACCTCCAAATATGTGGAGAAAAATCAGTAATATGAAAAGCATATGTGAAAAGTACATTGAAAAGTAGGCAGTCAGTGATTCGAAATGAAAATACTACATGTAGTTCTCGCCATGTTAGAAGGAGAAAGAGTAAGGAGTTGTTTTATGAACTGGTATTATTAGTGGGTTCAGTAGCATGAAAAAACAGGAGCATATTATCAGCAAATAATATTCATTACTTCAGAGAACAATCAGGAAGGTGAATGTATATTCCATGTTCTAAATTTTGCTTTAATATGTTTTGTAATACTGTATTTCTTATTATGAAATACTTAGTTGTTTTTATTGTCTAAACTTATCTGTTTCAATGGAGAGGTCTGTTGTGTCAGTGAAGGATTATCTATTGCATTAGTTTATGTAATGATTTGCTACAAAGATCATCATTAAGTCTGGAGTGTAGCGGTAATTTGGGTATTAAAACTAAACTGTAAATCAAGATGGTTTCATTTTTAATGTCTGGGATTGTAGTTGTAATTATAGTCTCTCCAATATTTGTTCAGTTTAATAGGAAAGTATTTTTAAATGTTTCCGGATAAATATTGTTAAGGCTTTCAACAAAGATAGCATAGGATAATATTAGTATTACTATAACTATTACTTTAAGCAGTGAGAACTAAAAATGATGACGCTTACTTGCTTATTGAAAAAAGAATAATTAGAGGTGGAATGGCTTAGTTCTAACAGTTCTGCATGTTGACACAAACCCATTCCCAGATACTTCTTCTGGCTAAGTAGTGTGAAATCATAACCTCTGCTAAAACAAAATGCAAACTGTTTGTCATCTCCATCAGTTTGTGGTTTACTCTTTATTTCACAGTTCCTTACATATTTCAGGTGCTGATCTCAGTGTTTAAGGATTCCTGGTGGAATGGGTGTTGGATAGTGAAAACAAATAAAAACAATTTAAAACTTTTAAGTGGAAAAATAGTTTTGTTCATTGTTTTAAGTTGGAAGCGGTTTGGCATATCATTGGTGTGCAGTTTTCTGTGAGCTCTTTTTTTTTTTTTAGGGGGCAGGGGAGATGTTTTCCACTTTTTTGAACAGCAATAATCAGTCATGTGTCTTTGTCAGCAGTGCTATAATGAAGGAGCAGCCTCTATGTTCTGAATGTGTTGCAGGGTAAACTGTGGCTGGCAGCAGAACTTGCATTCTCACTTGAGCTGTAGCAGCCTTTTACACCTCCATTATACATGTCGAGCCTATTTAAAGATGTTCAAGTCCTGTTATGTGTCAGCATTTCCCTTCCTCTGAGAATTTGCAGTTTACAGGTCCTCAACAGGATCCAGCAGAGAACAATCCAGGACCAACATTTGAAAGTTTGTTTGGTTTTTTTTTGGTGTTGTTGGTTTTGAGGGTTTTTTTGCCCCAGAGTGAGGTCCTAGGTTGTAATGATTTCCCCTGTGTTAGTCATGTGAGAAGTTTCACGTTCAGTTTGAGTAAGTAGGCTTAGGTAGGGACAAAGGATTGGGAAGTAATAGGAGACAGAAGCTGTAGTTTGGGCTGAGATACTTGTTCTGAATGGATGGGGATATCCAGCTGGCTGGACCAGAGGTTTTTTTTTTCCCCCAGTCTGTTCTCAGAGGTATAGTGGACAGAGGAGGCCATATAGATCCGAATGAAAAAACTATAGGCAACAAGTGGAAAGTGGTGATGACCTTGGGAAGTGCTGATTCTCTGGAAAGGTCGTAGCTCAGCAGTGCAGGGTCTAGATATTCTTTTAAAAGCTGGGGGTTGGTGGTGAAGAGGGAAGATCAAAGGTGAAACTGGTTGGGATCACGTCAGTTTTGCTTGAGTCCGGACTGTGAGGAAATGCTTTTGGAAGAGTAAGTGTCATAATTCATTATAGCTGGTTGGGACATGACAGTGCTCGGGAAGTATATATATATATATATAGAAGAAATGGTTCCTGAGGGCGTCAATCCCATTTTAAATTCAGGAATTTTTGAGTTAGACCAGGTAAATAAGGCTTTACTTTTTTAGGGACGGCAGATAATTACACTTGCCTGTCTTTGTGAGGGAAGTTTGTGGCTTCAAATTTCATAAGGTATTGCAGTGTCAACAACCTAAATGTTCAGTTGGTTTAAGACATCTATATGCAAAGGGGCCAGAAAATGTTAAAAATTTATATTGAGGAATATTTAGGATCAAACACATATTTGAGATTTTAAACACATGAAATCAAAAGCTGCTGCTCTCAGAAAAGATGGCAGCGAGTATTTGAACTTCTATCTGATATGAGTCTCTTGGTACATAAGAGGCCTCTTCTGTCTAGGAATAGTTATTTTTTGGGTTTCTTAAACTTTTACAGAAACTCCATGTTTTTAGCACTTAATGCTCAAACTGTAAGTTTAATCAGCCAACCTCCAGTGCAGCTGAGTGCTCATTTATTTTGTAAATTAATTGTATGGGGCTTTGAGGAAAACAGAGTGATTTACATGAGAAGGATTCAGGGTCAAGTTTAGTTAATTGAAGCTTCGTAAACCTAGAAAAACTGGGCTCCTACTTTGTTCTGGCTGTGGATGGAGGTTAGCCATTCCAGAGGCCTTTGTAACATAGATGTCAAAGATGAGTGATAAGACTTGCCTGACGAAGGTGTTTGGTTTTTTTACAGGTCAGATTCCTAACTTGGGTATTTCGGCAAAATATCTTAGTTCTAGGATGAATTTGGGCTGTCAGTTGACTAGTTGTGAACATCTCAGCATATTTGCCAAGGATGTCGCCTATGAGAATGCTGACAGCCAACTGTCTATAAAGTAGGAAGCTCTTACCTCTCTTGTCAAGTCCCAGTTTTTGAATAAATTTTCTAAAAATCTGTGGAATGTGACAAGAATCATAGAGGCAACTAACAAATTTACTTACTAGACTCTTTTTCATCCTTAGACTGTCATCTAGTTGATTATTGAGTTAAAGGAAGTGCTGAGGTGAGGGGCAGAGGAGACATCTGCAAGTAATATAGTGAGCAGCTCTTTCCTAATTGTTGTCTCATTCCACTCCATACTAGCCCCAAAATTAGGTTTTCTTGATTTTTTTTTTTTTTTTTTTTTTTTTTTAAATTAGGTTCTTCAGATGGTCTTATCATAGAATCATAGAATCTCTTTGGTTGGAAAATACCTTTGAGATCATCGAGTCCAACCGTTAA
>NW_009270001.1:4487461-4501752 GCF_000687185.1 Egretta garzetta | reverse complement strand
GCAGCATTCCAGTCATGAGATGCATCCCACCACGTTTCTGTGATGGCGACTACATCATAGCCATCCTGCTGCACAATGGCTTCCAGCTCCTCCCGTTTGTTGCCCATGCTGCGTGCATTAGTGTAGATGCACTTGAGCTGGGCTATCGGTTTCACCCCCAGCAATGGGGTGACACCCCCAGGCTCCTTTCTAGTGAGCCTGTTTATATCCCCTCCCCCTTATGCTTCAAGTGCTTTTACTTTAAGCACCAAGAACCAAAAGACTTCACTGTGTGGAACAGAACCAGGTCTTAACTGGTATCTAGCAATGATGCCTAGACCTTTGAAATCTTTTCCAAACCTCCGTCACTTAAAAAACCCCAGTAACCTCTCGCATTACCTCATGTAGAGTATAGAGTAACCTCCTAAGCTCTTACCCTCTCTGTGGTTCACGAAGAAAAGGCATGCTGAGGCTCTGGACTCCTGGCTCAATTCAAAGGGAGGACTACCAGTGGAAGCTACTGGTGACCTAGGAAGAGGCTTGAGAGAATGTAGCTGTAAGATTTAGGCATGTTTAAAGTGAGATTTGCTTGTTTCAGGCAAGTAGAAAAAATTTTTGGTAAAACCTGTGGTGTCTGTTCCTGGTACCAAAGCAACTCGACCGCCAGATTTCTTAGGCAGATCTGAAACAAAATGGTAGTGTAATTTTTCTTTCTTTCCTTCAGTCTGTGATAAAAATAATTTTCCTCATTCCAGCCCCATGCTCCTGGTAAAGTGAAGCAGAACAGCTGAAACAAATTAGACACCGAAGATTCTGCCCAAACAGTTTATTTTGAATGCTTGTGCTCGAGTTAAAACTTATATTGGAATGTGTTAGGTAGTGCTAATTCCAGATAAGAATGAAGTGTCAAGCGTTTTTGATGGAATGGTGGTTTTCCAGAGAGACTTTTTGTTGAGCAGTATGTACTTCGTAAAATATTGCTATGAAGCAGTCCTTTTGTGTAGCTAAAATACCTTGTACTCCTTGCAGTTGTCAGCTTATATATATTCAGCAGCTTGCTAATAAACAAGTTTTGCTGCTAAGAATTCATTTTCTGTCATTTATGAAGCTCCTAGTGCTCTTAGCAAAGAAATATTTCAGATTTTGAAGTCAGTTACATACTTTATCTCTGAAAGGGACTAGATGTCTTTACTGAGGAAGGGAAGTTTCAGTTTATGTTGGACAGCTCAAAAATTATCCTTTCAAAAAGCAACTTACAGCTAATTTCCTGCAAGGGCAAAATGGTGTTTAAAAAATTCGTGAGTACTTCCAACAGCACGTTAACACTGAAAACTACACTCTGTCTTGTCTTTTTTAATGGTTATAAATGACATTTGTACTTCCTAAGTGTAGCGTGCCTACCAGTTTTATTGCAGCTTAACTGAGCAACTGCAGACTTGGATCTGGTTAAATTACTTATATTGTTATGGCAAAAGCCCTTGCAGCAACTTGAAAAATCATTTTTTGTAATTGTGAAGACTTCAGCTGTTTGAATGCTAATTTATATAATACTGCTATATCACTGATATCCTTTTTGATAAAAAATAACCTTTGAATCAATATTCTATCGTGTTTGACCTGCTAGAGGTAGAAAATGGCATTAAATCTTAAAATATATGAAATCACAGCTTATATTTGATGTGTCTCTGAATAAATATTCTGACCATTTTTAGAAAATTATAACAAAACCAGAGCAGCCGGTTTTGGCAGTTTGAGACAGTTTGAGGGTTAAACTTGCACTGCTAATATGAGGTGTCTTACATAAATATGTTCAACTAAAGTGTTAAGAGTACATCTCCCCTGAAGCATTACCAATTCACGCTAGGATGATGATGTGTTCTTAAATGAAGTTGTTTACAAAATGTCTTTTGTACAGTTTACAAAGTGTTTTACCTAATTTCCTTTTCTGTTTAGGTATTCCAACTTGATCTTGAACTTGTTTTCCCTCATGGTGGATGCCAACATTCCAGATATTGCTCTTGAACCTGACAAAACTGTAAAGAAGGTAACAGGAAAGCTTTCTCTGTCTTTCAGTAACCCAAGCTATCACGTCACGAAATTTTCAGTCATTTGTGACTTACTTGTAACTGTCCTGAAAATACTTGCTCCTGTTCCCTAAGTTTTGAGCAATTTCTAGAATCACTGAATATAAAGATAGGAGAATATACTTTTGAGATCACTTGGCACATGTGCCCATAAATACAGAATTGCTCTTTAGTGTCCATGCAGTAGTGCACAGTCTGCTCTAGCACTCTGTTCCAACTGGAATTTTAACATTCTGCAAAGAACAGTGACCCCACCTTATTAAACGTCTGATAAGTGACTGTATCATGAAAGATTGTTCCATCTAGTCTACAATCCTATAAGTCATGGTTGGTTTTATAAAAACAGTCTACTGGTAGATATAAAACCAGTCTGCTGAAGATTTAAAACTAGTAAACTGGTATATCTTCATCACAAAGAAATTCTTGTTTGTTCTGATGACAAACTCATGTCCCATAATTCTAACTTTGTCCCTTTGCACCAGCCTGAATCATTTTTCTACATCTGATGCTTTGTGATGTTGACATTAAAAATACTGGATAAATGTTCATCTAGATTTCATTACACTTACATTTTAGGCAAATGTTGGCTTTTTTATAACCTGATTTATAGTGAAGGGCTATCTATTTTAATTCCACAAAAGACTTTATGGAGCCTGTTTCTGATGGAAATCAGTTCAGTGTAATTTTTACTTGAGCAGTGGATTTTCCCTAAAATAGGTGGTTCTGCAGAGTTTTCAATATGCTATGAAAGCAGAGGTTCAGAATCTTTAATATTTCACGTTCTAACACAGTTCCCTTAAAGAAACCTAAATTGTGTCTCCAACCAAATCTTTCCTTTTGCCTGCAAGAATTCAAGCATTTCTATTCAGAGGCTCATGTAGCTATTCAATTTAATTTCCAGGAAGGCTGGCCTAGCCAGAGTGCTGTATTTTGTGGTAAAGATGACAGCCCCTTGCTTTTTTTCCTGAGAAAATGTCAGCTAATCCTTTTCCCATAACAATATTGGAACCTCACCTCTGTCCCTAAATGCCCCGCAAAGATTGAATAGATTACTCATGTAGACCATGGGAGACAGAGGCTTAAAGTAGAAAACCAAAACAGTTCAATACCTACCAAGTTTCGATGGAGTGACTACATCAATGGACAGGAGAAGATCTCTGGATGTCATCTATCTGGACTTCTGTAAGGCCTTTGACACGGTGCCCCACAACATACTTATCTTTAAATTCGAGAGATGTGGATTTGATGGGTGAACTGTTTGGTGAATGAGGAATTGGTTCGATGGTTACATCCAGAGGGTAGTAGTGGTCAGTGGCTCAAAGTCCAGATGGAGACTGGTGATAAGTGGTGCCCCTCAGGGGTCCGTATTGCGGCCAGTACTGTTTAATATCTTCATCAATGACATGTGCACTCTCAGCAAGTTTGCAGTCAACACCAACCTGAGTGGTGCCGTTGACTGCCAGAAAGACGGGTTGTCATCCAGAGGGACTGGGACAAACTCAAGAAATGGGCCCATATGAACCTCAACAAGGCCAAGTGCAGGGTCCTGCACCTGGGTTGGGACAACCCCCAGTATCAATACAGGCTGGGGGATGAAGGGATTGAGAGCAGCCCTGCCAAGAGGGACTTGGGGGTACTGATGGACGAAAAGCTGGACATGAGCCAGTAACGTGCTCTTGCAGCCCAGAAAGCCAACTGTATCCTGGGCCGCATCAAAAGAAGTGTGGCCAGCAGGTCGAGGGAGGTGACTGCCCCTCTGCTCTGCTCTGGTGAGACCTCACCTGGAGTGCTGCGTCCAACTCTGGAGCCCTCAGCACAGGAAGGGCATGGACCTGTTGGGAGCGGGTCCAGAGGAGGGCCACAAAAATAATCCGAGGGCTGGAGCACCTCTCCTGTGAAGAAACGGTGAGAGAGTTGGGGTTGTTCAGCCTGGAGAAGAGAAGGCTGCAGGGAGACCTTGCTGCGGCCTTTCACTACTTCAAGGGGGCTTATGAGAAATGTGGGGACAAGCTTTTTAGTAGGGCCTGTAGCGATAGGACAAGGGGTAATGGTTTTAAACTGAAAGAGAGTAGATTTAGACTAGATATAAGGAGGACTTTTTTTACCATGAGTGTGATGAAACACTGGGACAGGTTGCCTAGAGGGGTGGTAGATGCCCGATCCCTGGAAACATTCCAGATCAGGTTGGATGGGGCTCTGAGCAACCTGATGTAGTTGCCTCATTGCTGGGGAGTTGGACTGATGATCTTTAAAGTCCCTTCCAACCTAAACTATTCTAGCATTCTATGATTCTACGTTGTAGATGATGGTAGTAACTACATTTTTGTAGAGACCCTATTTTGAAGGAAGGGACCTTCCTAGCAGAAGGTTCTTTGCGAGCAGGGAAGGACTTGTGGGTGATGCGATGGTTGGAGGCCATCCTGGGCATAGTGATCATGAAATGATAGAGTTTTCAATTCTTGGAGAATAAGAAGGGTGGTCAGCAGAACTGCTACCTTGGATTTCTGGAGGGCAGACTTTGGCCTGTTTAGGGGCCTGATTGTGACAGAGTCCCTTGGGAGGGAGTCCTGAAGGGCAAAGGAGCCTAGGAAGGCTGGACATTCGTCAAGATGGAAATCCTAAAGGTGCAGGGGCAGGCCATCCCCATGTGTCAAAAGATGAGCTGTTAGGGAAGCAGACCAGCCTGGATGAACAGAGAACTTCGGCTGGAACTCCGAAAAAAAAAAAAAGAGAGTTTATGACCTTTGGCAAAAAAACCCCAGAAAACTCAGGAGGACTACAAGGATGTTGTGAGGTTATGCAAGGAGAAAACTTAATCTGATTACTGTAGTAACGGACAATAAAAATTGTTTCTATAAATACATTAGCAACAAAAGGAGGGATAAGGAGAATCTCCATCCTCTACTGGATGTGGAGGGAAATATAGTGACAGAGAATGAGGAAAAGGCTGAGGTACATAATGCCTTTTTTGCCTCAGTCTTTAATGGTAAGACCAGTTGTTCTCTGGGTACCCAGCCCCCTGAGCTGGAAGACAGGGATAGAGAGCAGAATGAAGTCCCCACAATGCAAGGGGAAATGGTTAGTGACCTGCTACAGCACTTAGAAACACGTAAGTATGGGGCCAGATGGGATCTACCCAAGGGTACTGAGGGAGCTGGCAGAAGTGCTCACCAACCCACTCTCCATCTTTATCATCACTCCTGGCTCACTGGGGAGGTCCCAGTTGACTGGAGGTTAGCAAATGTGACACCCATCTACAAGAAGGGTTGGAAGGAGGATCCAGGGAACTTACAGGTCTCTCAGGCTGACCTCGGTACCAGGGAAGGTTATGGAGCAGATCATCTTGAGTGCCATCACTCAGCACATACAGGACAACCAGGTGATCAGGCCCATTCAGCATGAGTTTATGAAAGGCAGGTCCTGCTTGACTAACCTGATCTCCTTCTATGAAAAGGTGATCTGCTTAGTGGATGAGGAAAAGGCTGTGGCTACCTGGACTTCAGTGGAGCCTTTGACACCATTTCCCACAGCATTCTTCTGGAAAAATTGGCTGCTCATGGCTTGGATGGGCATACACGTTGCTGGGTAAAAACCTGGCTGTATGGCCGGGCCCAAAGTGTGGTGAATGGAGTTAAATCCAGTTGGTGGCTGGTCACAAGTTGTGTTCCTCAGGGATCAGTACTGGGGCAAGTTCTGTTTAATATCTTTGCCAATGATCTGGATGAGGGGATCGAGTGCACCCTCAGTAAGTTTGCAGATGACACCAAATTGGGCAGGAGTGTTGATCTGCTGGTGGGGAGAAGGGCTCTGCAGAGGGACCTGGCCAGGCTGGATCCATGGGCCGAGGCCAGCTGTATGAGGTTCAACAAAGCTCAGTGCTGGGTCCTGCACTTGGGTCACAACAACCCCAGGCAACGCTACAGGCATGGGGAAGAGTGGCTGGAAAGCTGCCTGGTGGAAAAGGCCCTGGGGGTGCTGGTTGACAGCTGGCTGAATATGAGCCAGCAGTGTGCCCAAGTGGCCAAGAGGGCTAAGAGCATCCTGGCTTCTATCAGGACTGGCATGGCCAGCAGGAGCAGTGCAGTGATCATCCCCCTGACGTGGGCACTGGTGAGGCCGCACCTTGAATGCTGCGTTCAGTGTTGGGCCTCTCACTGCATGGACATGAAGGGGCTGGAGCGTGTCCAGAGAAGGGCAACAAAGCTGGTGAGGGGTCTGGAGCACAAGTCTGATGGGAAGCAGCTGAGGAAACTGGGGTTGTTCAGCCTGGAGAAGAGGAGGCTGAGGGGAGGCCTTATTGCTCCCTACAACTGCCAGACAACAGGGTGTAGCGAGGTCGGTGTTGGTTTCTTCTTCCAAGTAACAAGTGACAGGATGAGAGGCAATGGCCTCAAGTTGCAATTGGATATTGAGAAAAATTTCTTTACCAAAAGGGTTGTCAGGCACTGGAACGTGCTGCTCAGGGAAGGGGTCGAGTCCCCATCCCTGGAGGTATTTTAAAAGATGTCTAGATATGGTGCTTAGGGACATAGTTTAGTAGTTGGCTTGGCAGCGTTATGTTTATGGTTGGTCTCAATGACCTTAAAAGTCTTTTCCAACCTAAATGATTCTATGATTCTAACAGTATGCTTGCAGCATATGTGCATGAATTTTATCTTTTTATAAAGATGATATGTTTGGTTCTAGCTGCCTGCTGGAAAAATTGAGAGAAGTACTTTTTTTGTTGTGGGTTTTTGTTTGGTTGGTTGGTTGTTTTTTTGCAGAGTCTACAAATACATGCCAGGAGAAATTGAAGTTTGTATCTACAAGTAATGCAGGGGCTAATTTTGCGAAGTTTGTCATTGACTGTCGTAGTCATCAAGAGATCAAACTGATGGTTTCATTGTATTCCAGAAGTGCTGGTTCTTTCATGTGTGCAACATTAAGTTTGAGACTTGCTGCTTCTATTAATCTTACTCATCACTGACCAGAGTTCACTGTCGCTTGATGTGATAGTGTTCACTCTTGCCTTGAATGCTCTCTCATGAGCGCTGACATTTTTTCTCCAACTGAGTCTCCCAGTGTTCACTGCCAATTAATGTGCAGTATCCTTGTTTCTTATTAATATCTCGGCATCGTATTTTGTGTTGGTAAACTCTGTAGAAGCTCTGTCCAAGGGTATATTGCTTTCCGTAATTAATGATAATAGGATGTCAGGTTCTGTAAAATACTTGTAAGCGATTGTTTTATTGTAGGAACATTTGAGTGTTTCCAACACTTCTAAAACTCTCCTACTCTATATGAATTTCCCATACAATTTTATTGAAATAATAAATCAAGATAGAGAATTGAAAGCCAACGAGTCTTTTCTGCAGCTGTGAAGTATGTTACAGTTCACTGATGTACAATAGTTAAAAATCAAGATTATATAAAGCATGATTGAATTGTATCCAGTTGGAGATCATGGAAGGAAGCAAAATCTAAAAGGATGTTCTAAGAGTTGTGAATTAGTGTGGTTACTCCTAAATTCCCTTGCAAGATGTAAATAATAGTGCCTTCTTTGCATGAAAATAACATAAGCTTAGTTACTGTATGATGGATCACTGTTAGATCGAATGCAGCAATGAGTTACTGGGATACTGAGCTCTGACAATGCTGCAGCTTGGTGAACTGTGACTTCTACTGTCATGGTAGCTTCAAGTCTGTCTATTCACAGAGGCTTTAAAATGTGAAAAGAGCTGGAACTGAAGCAGTAAGGCAAGTATTTCTGATAAGGAATGCAAATCACTTTCATGTTTTTGAATGCTTTGAGAGGAAAAGATTTTACTTTCCCAAGTTCTGTAAATTCATTTACAGTGTGCTCATTCCTTTAAAAAAACCCTCAAAACCCACACAGTAAGGTATTAATCAGGAAGATGATCAAATTGTGTAGCTTGTTCATAAATATTTTCTTTGTAATTCATAGACTTTTCAGCTCTCCCCCAAGTATTGTTATTTTACATAAACTCTTTTTTTTTTTTTTTTTTTCTGACAGTTCAGCTGTTTTTTACCTCTTGTTAACTATTCAGGTTTGGTCCTTTTGGTTCAAAAATTGTTCTTTGAAAATACTCCTGGAATTTATGCAAAAGTAATACATCATAATGGAATCTCTAAAGAGCAGGTGTACAGAGGAACCTTCCATGCAGCAGTTGTTGACATGATCTACTGGATGCATGCAACTATGTTCAAAGCTGCTATGACAGTAATTGTTTTATTTAGTTCTCAATCTTTTATTTTACTTTTTTTGCTATATAACAGCAAATCAGCTGTAAATGGGCTAGGATCAGAATCCTCTTAACCCATTATAGAATGATGAATAGGTAATTTCTAATTTTTTTTTTTTTTAAAAATAACATGTTAGAAAGCTTGTTTTGGATATTAAACATCCATTAGCCTGTCTCAAATCAGTTATGAGCTTTATCAGTACTAATAAAAAAAGGAACAAGGTGTCTTGCATCTCTCGTGCTGAGTGGCAGATTTGTTCAGTCATTTAACAAGATAATACTGTACCTTGTTGTAGGAAAATTGAATAAATGCTTTCAGCATCTCAATTGATTTATATTTTTTTTCTTAAAGCTTTAAACAAAAAATCCATATATATTTCAACAGACTCAAATTAGCTAAAGATCCATTTTTGGACTGACCTGTAAAATTAAATTACCTTTGATGTGTGAGTCAATAGCCATTTCAACCGTGATATCACTTTCATGGTAGACAAAGGTGGAGATTTACAAATGTTTCTGTGTCTAAGAAGGCATCTTCCTTAACAGTGCAGGTGGACGTTCGTAGCCAGTGTTTGCCTTACCGGCGCTGTAGTAATACTTATTCTCTGTTTTGCAGAGCCCTCATTTTTGCGCTAGGGTCTGGTGAGCCAGTGAGGCTCTGGCCTCACAGAGGTAACTAAGTAGGTTACCTCTATCTAAATTCGGTGATAAATCAGAATACTAGTTTATGATTAAACCACAAGAAAACTATAGTAGGAGAAAAAAGAATAGTCTTGTTTTTAAACAGGGAATGCTTACTGAAGGGAATATTATACTGCAGTTATTTTGGCAACCAGTTCGTTTGGCATAAAGATACTGGATTTTTTCAGTAGGTGCGGCTCTACTGCTGCTACTGAGTAGGCAGAAATTATTCTAAAGATTATTTCTAAAGAAAGGTTTTTCTTTAACGGTCACAGTTTTAATTCCTCAAAGGGAAAGCATTGTGATGTTAGACGGTAGCTTAAGTTCCAATCTAATCTTTAGCTTCGCCAAGTGACATAATGTGTCCTCCTCAGTTCTGATAGGCAGGGATGTGCTTTATGTTGCAGGAAAGATCTGCCTGCTGGTGAAAAATACAGTAAAATGTAAAAACGTGTTAGCAAGTAAAGCCACCTTTGGAAATATTTTTGGTGTTCCCCTTTTCTAAACTTTCAGAAAGTAATCTACTGAGTTTTTAAGGCCAGAATGAGGGTTTAATTTTTGAAATTGTATACATATTCTAAATAAAAATAAAATTTGCATATACCATGATAATGATGGCTATGAGTAAAATAAATTGAAATAGAATAATGTCATTTTGTATGGCTTGATTTCTTGTGCTCTCTTTTGTCACTGCTTGTGATATATATATGTGTATTATAACAGGATGCTCACTGGTTAGATTGAA
Source organism: Egretta garzetta (assembly GCF_000687185.1). Taxonomy (NCBI): domain Eukaryota; kingdom Metazoa; phylum Chordata; class Aves; order Pelecaniformes; family Ardeidae; genus Egretta; species Egretta garzetta. The sequence goes on along the minus strand of NW_009270001.1, from coordinate 4,492,021 downwards.
AAGATGGTTGGAAATCAGAAATCCTTGGACTTTATGCTCAGACAAATCAGGAAATGAAGTAAGATCATGAAAGAAAGTATTATGTTGGAACATCTCCACCTCAGTGAGGCATTGGATGATTTGAATTGTGATTTTTTTTTTCTTTTAATTTTTTTTAATTAAGAATATCAGACTGGTATGTTAAATGAGACTTTTTAGAGAAACATGAGTGCAGAGAGCAGTCTTAAGGAATATTGTTACTTACCTGAGGAACAAAAGGGAAGGCACAATCTGTCTAGCCGGAGACTGTTTTTGCCAAAATACCATCTACCTTCCAGTAACAGTGTTACATCCCAAGGAGCTAACTGGGAGAACGTGATTGCATAATCAAGCTTAAAATCTAACTGGAAGCATATTGTCTGGGTGTCATTTCTGTCCAATAGTTGTGCAATGTCTTGAGAGAAATATTTATCAAGTCAAGGCAAGATTGAAACAGCAGCTTGTGTCATGTACAACTTTCTGTAAAAATAAGTGTGGATTACACCTGTTCGACATCTTTTATGGCACAGGATGATGTAAGCTGAGCTGGGTGCTCTGTTCCTGTCATCTGTGAATGTACTTCCACATTCTTCTTGTGCAAAAGAGAGCAAACTCTACACAAACTGATTTTAGTTATTGAAGAAAGAATATGGTGTGGATATTTTCTTTTTTTAGTGTGAAAAGAATCAGAAACTCCCAGCGACTTCATTGACCAATGCAGACTTAAAGCATACCAAAATCTGATGGTACCTTTTTACTCACTTTGCATAACATTTGCTTTCAGGAATTAAATTGGTGCTGACCTTAATGATGCATTCTCACACCTAAAATTGGACTGAAAATGAGTTAGTCAGCATTGGCCTGAAAACAAAAAAAGCTCTGTTTGAAGTTTCACAATTGTTCTTTCAGAATGTGTAAAAAATAGTTTTTCAACCAGCTATCTACTTTAAGCATTTGTATTTAATATTACTAGATAAATTGGCCAGTAGCTTTCAGGTGTCAGAAAAGCTTGTTTTTGTGACTCACTTCCCTCACTCAAGTTTTGATCACTACTTTTCCCCATAGAAAAACCCAGAAAATGGTGATTACCAACTACACAAAATTGTCCCCATCCTCAGAACCATAGGGACCCTCTTCAAATTCTTGGTGTTTTGTTTAACAGCAAAATGTTTGTCAATTTTTGACCAAGAAAAGGTAACTGCAGAGCTTGAAATTAGTTGTCTCTTTTGTCCTTTCTTCTCCTTTTGTCCTCCCCATGGTATTTTATAAAGAAAATGATCGGTCTAGTGTGCTTCACCTCATGGTTCGTGACACTTTTTCCTACTGCAACCCTCTGATTTAGGCTTTTCTGAAAACCCACTTCGGCTCAAAAATGTCACAAAATGAAATTAAATTGAAAAGTAGCAGATTCGCCCCAGTTTGTCTCTCCCTTTCTCTGGCCTCTGAGGTAATTGCCTTTAAATTTTCCACTCTTCATTTATTCTTTTCCACTTCTCAGTTTTCAGAAGGGCTTGGCTGAAATCTCTTTATGTTGACTTGTCAATACATGACTGATAATAAAATGAAGATTTCACACACACATTTTATTTTTTTTTTTCTGACAGTGCTACTTGCTTTTTTATTTCCAGTACAGCTGCAACACTAATTGCTAGTTGTTGGGCTTTTTTAAATTAGCCAGCGCTATAAATTTAAGTAGTAATGACCAAAATCTGGAGTCAATTATATAGCTAGTTCTGCATAAGGAAGAGGTAGACCATCACTCCTCAGATGGAGCTAATGTATTCGGCATTGTCACCTCCTAAAAAAAAAAAAGCTTTTGATTTTTCTACAGGAAAGCCAGATGGTTTCTATCTGTCCTTCATAGCAAATTTGACCTTTAAATTAGAAAACATAAGGGACCAGTGATTCATTGGTGCACAAAGAACTCAGCAGGCACTAAAGGACAGTGTCCTAATTGACTGAGCTGTGTTTCAGATGCCCATTGATTAAAGAAAGTGCTGCAAAGATGCTGCAACTGTTTCCTTTACAGGCGAGGTTATTGTGAACATAGACGGCACAAATACCTGGCTTCCAGCAAGCAGTAGGTAAGTGCTGTTTGTGAAAGTAGCCCCATTCAGTTCTGTTAGTGTCTTTGGGTATGCACAGGAAAAGGCTAAATTCAAACCATTTAGCAGAGTGGAGAATTTTCTTCTTATAGAGTGTAACACTGAGGGCCCCCTCTGTTTCCAAGTCTGTGCAAACATTGACTAGGTCTCAACCCCTTTGATAAGAAAAAGAAAAGTGTTTGAAAACTAGCAAGAAGAGAGAGCAGACATACTTTGTTCCTTTTAAATGAAACATACCAAAGTAAAATGATTCCTGTTCTACAGGTAGAAAAGCTGAATCAGAGATACAATGTGACTACAAACCAGATGAAGAAAATGGCAAAATGAGCTAGTCTTTTTCTAAGACTGAGCTCATTTTGCCAGTTTCTTCATCTGGTTTTTAGTAAGACTCCCTGTGCTCTTTCCCCCTCTGCCCTCCCCAGTCAGTTATCCTTAATTGAGAGTTGCGTTCACAAGTTGGTGAAAGGGAAAAGACTTCTAATTTGGTGCTTGACATGCATTTTTAGGCAATGGATCTCTGTCCCGTTTCACCTGACTGAAAATGCAAGTATTTGTGAAAAGGTGGAGCTAGGAAACATTTCTGAGATTAACTAATGCCAAGAAGAAATGTGCTTTTATAGGAGAAATAAACTCAGTTTTCCTTGGTCAGACAGTCTTTGTTTCAGTATTTATATTTGCTTGCTGCTCTGGGGAGGTTTATTCTTTATAAAAGTGTCACATTGACATGGAGCTTATTTTGCCTAGGCAGACATTCATCTTTCTGTCCATTTGCGTAATGATGCTGCAGCTGCACACCCAGCTTTTCTGTTTCTAGGCTGTTCATTTCGCGTGTATATTAAATCATTTCAAAGTCAAAAAAAGATGGAATAAACATCACAACATGAACAGAGCATGAGAATGCTCCTGTTGCTTTGTATCACACAGTCTATTGGATTAGAAATTTTTGGCCAATATGATGAAATTCTGATCTGGAACAGTATCATCTTTGTGTACTGCAGCAGCTGAAACCCTTGTTTTCATGAAAGTTCAATTTAGAGATGTTCACTAACATATTTACTGGCTTCTATTAAAAAAAAAAAATAGAGAAGCCTACACGGGCTTGTTTAGCAACTGTGGTTTGTTCAAATCAAAGCCTTGAAAACAAAAGCTATTGTTGGAATAGTCTTTCAAATAAAACTGTTCATGCAAATAGAGCATCTGAGTAGTTTGTACAGTGAGTTGTTTGGACTGCAAGCAACAGGGAAAGCCAGAAAACCTTTTGCCGAAAAGGATGAAATGTGATAAGGGTTAAGCCAAGAATTTAATGCCAATTTTTGCTCATGAACATTGACTGCTTACTGTTGGTAATAATTATAAGGCGAAATATTAAAAACAATAATGAAAACCCCACTAAATATTGTTTTCTTCTTTGGCTATCGATTTTTGTCTGAGGGCACTTACATCCAGTGAGTATTACAACCCAATGAAAAAGGACACTGAAGTTTCTCTTAAATTGAAGTAGCTGACTTTGCAATGAGCAATCCCATATTGGAGTGATAAAATTATGTAGCTGGTAATCATAGAAAACACAAGCAGCTGTTGCTGGAAGAACAGCAGCCAGCAGTCTTTGGAATGGCTGACTTGCAAATAGTCTGAGAAGTAAACAGGATTGAGAAAGGGTCCTCAGATGTACATGTGATATGTTATCTCAGAAAGTATTGCTACCTTCTTCAGTAATTGTGGGAAACATCGCTACAGACATTCATGAAGTATGGATTTGGATACTGGCCTGATGTTTATAAAAGCTTCCTAAGAGTTTTTAAAAAGTCTATCTTAACCTTAAGCCTTAAGTACCTAATCTATTTGAGGTAATGTTTTAGCAGTGAGAAGGTGCTTGGTAGTAAAAAAGCAAAATTCTGGAGTTTAATACAAGGATAGCTATGGCCTACACTGTATAGTAGGTGAAAATTGAGGACAAAAAAAAAATAAAAAAAAATCCATACGAGACTGTTCTTTGGTGAGAGGGAAAGGGCAATCTTGTGGTTAAGGAGCAAAAAGCGTAAGTGAAAATCTTGGAACTTTGCAATGTAGTGCACTTACCTGCACTAGCACTGTCCCAACCAGGTTTGTGTATGATCTCTCAATCCTAAACCTGCCACGCTTCCAAGAATACAAAATACCGAAAGGGAGAAGGGTAAACCTGGAGATTCATTTGACTGAATGAAGAAAAGGGCCTGCCATTATCGCAGGCCTTTAACTGCAATTTTAATATGTAGATTAGGGTTTCCTTGAGTGTTTAATCTCCTCTTTATTTATACTGTACACAGCTTTGTGGGCCTGACTGGAAGTTTTCTATGAAATCAGCTTCATACAACCTGTTTGATATCGTTTTGAAACTGATAGTCTTTTTAGTTCTTCTTGAAGACACTCCAAGTGAAAGTGAAGTGCCAATTTACCA
>NW_009270001.1:4486810-4487436 GCF_000687185.1 Egretta garzetta | reverse complement strand
TTCTAGTGACATATCACATCAGATATAAATACATGTAAAGTTTACAGGTTTTGAAATTTCATGTCTTTAAAACAGTTTTTTTGGTGTTTGTTTTATTTTGGTGGGAAATACCAGTGTTTTCCATGAGGTGGTTTAATTTCTGCTGCAGTCTTGCCTCTCATGATGTCCTACTTCCCCATAACAACATTTGTGGTGTGAGACTTCCCTTACTTACCCCAGAATTTAAGATGTGACCAATTGAGTGCTTGAGGTGTTTGGTTTAGTTTTGGTGGGTAGAGGAAGAGAAGAGGTTAATTCCAGTTTTGACTGGGGTCTCGCAGGGTGTTTGTTTTGGGAGGTTTAGTGGTTTTGTTTGGTTGTTTTTTTCCAGCAGAAGTATAGTCAAAACTGATGGGGTTTTTGTTATTTCACTCCGACCCCACCATATCTTAGCACCTTAATCCTTATGTTTAAACTATTCTAGAAAGCATAATAATGTATCTGCAAACTGTGACCTGATTATAAATAAAATATTTAAATGCAGCCTTAGACCGTATTAAATATACGTGCTGTGTAAATTCATCTTTGCATTTAAGAAGGAAGATGTTTTAGCTTATGCTTTAATCTGCCATCTCTCCAGATACTGA
>NW_009270001.1:4458938-4486797 GCF_000687185.1 Egretta garzetta | reverse complement strand
CAGGAATGGAATGTGTGAAGACCTTTGATATACATCAGTTACAGGAAAAGAAACAAACACACACCACCAAAAATGTGCTGTATCTGTTACTGTATTGTTTTTGCACACTTCAGGAAGGTGAGGGAATTACTGAGTATCCAGTTCCTCCTCTTGTATTTCTTTCCCTTGAGTTTGTTTCAACTGTAGTTGGTAAGCCTGTAATTTTAGATGGGATAATCGTGATACAAAATAGTATTTTTTGATGGGTTTACTGTAAAATATATATATTTTTTTTTTTTTCCTTTTTTGGCATGTTACCTTGCTGAGTTCCCATTCTCTGTATGATTCTGCAGCAAGTGATCATGAGCTTTTTTTCTATTCTCATAAGTTCATAAGTTCAGCTCCAGGTAATTTATACTTGAATGCTTCTCCCTGCAGCCCCACCTCCCCATGTTTTCTTCTATACTGTCCCTTGTGATGTATCTTCATGGTCTCTTCCCCTTTAGATTTTGATTTTTATTTTTCTTTGAAAGCTAAGCTCTCTCATAAATGACAGTAGCTTTTTTACAGGACACTTCACGTTTAACTGAAGTATAATAAAATTTCTAGTCATGCAGATTCATATAATTATGCATTTCTGTTCTTTTATGCTGTATTACTAAACTGTCCCCTATGCAGCGGGATAGGAAGTGGACCACCTTTTCATCCTTAAGCATTCAAATTCTGCTGTTGAGACCTGATGTTTAAAATCAATGTGCGTATACGGTGTAGGGTTTAAAACTCTCCTTTCTGGAAACAAGGCAGAAGTTTAATCACATTCATCAAAATTATTTCTTTTCTCATTGACAGAACTAATGACTAAACTAACAAGATGCACTTAATTTAAATGCCAAAGTGAGAACCCTAAGTAAGTAATTCAGGTGGGATGTTTTTGATGCCTTTGTGGTGGCCTTTCTTCTTGTAGGTTGTGTAGTGTGTAGAATAAGTGCTCATCAGAATCTGACACACACTGCCCCACAAATTCACTTTTTTTTTTTTTTTTTTTTTTTTTTACACCATGCAGAAATCTCTTCCTAATTGCACCCCTGTGAGAAAAACTGAGCAGGACAGTTTAATCACCTTCTTTGTTTTTCTCCCATTTAAAACCCAGAATACAAGCATCAGATTATATTTGGTAGGCTTTATTTTTTTTTTTTTTTTTTTTTTTTTACACCATGCAGAAATCTCTTCCTAATTGCACCCACTCTGTGAGAAACCACTGGCTTTCAGAATACATGGTTTACTTTGGAACTCAGAGATTTTAACTAAGAATTACTATTGGTTTTGTTAGAAGAACCATAAGTCAACATATATTAACCTTGTTGCTGCTGTTGCAGCTCAAGAGGTAATATGTCATCTTGCCATGTTTCTTCTCAGCTAAGTTGCAGCAGTCAGTTTTAACTGCAGTGCTGAAAAACTTCCATGCATAGATCTAGTATTTGGCAGCATTTGATCCTGCTGTTAGTTGCAAACTGACCTTAAGGACTAACTGTGGGTATATATATTTCCACATATGTAAGTGTGCCAGTCTGTGTCTTGGGAAGGTGGGAAGTGGGTTTAAATAGTCATTAATTCCATAGAATGAAGCTGCGTCTTAACGTCACTAACTGCAAGACTTTCTGAGAAGTTATACTATGAACAAATTAGAAGATTGCTCGAGTGCTTGATTATTAGAGTTGTGGAAAAGATACTTTTTTATTTTTCAAACTGCAGTTAGCAATTCTGCTGAAGTCATGTTATATCACCTTTTCTGAGAGCATGAAAATAGATCTAGTAGAAGTCTGCACTCTCGTTTGGGGAGGTATTTAAGCTTGTGCATAATTGCAAGCCTGTGAATAGTCCATTCAATTCAGTTGGATTCTACTGTGCTTCATTGGCTGTCAAACTTCTAATATGTCTGTTGGAGATAATAAACTTCCTTCTTATCATGTTTGTTATAAAGGTAAAAGTTCTATAGTATTAGCCAGAAATATCTTCTAAATCTCTCCCTGGTACTTGCTTCCTTGAGTTTGAGATTTTTTGGCTTAATCTACTGTTCCATATTGATCAAACTTCTTTCTGAGGGTAAGTTGAGGAAAAACTCAATTTATGCTTACTTCAAACATATCACCAACATAGTTATAACAGTATTTTGAGTGAAGCAGTGTTATCCTGACGTACTTTGCAGGCCACCTTAGGCTTTTTATTGTAGTGCTGCAGGGCACTATTCTGGAGTACGTTGCCTTTGAAAAGAATGCAGAGCAATACTAAACTGAAATCTCAGTAGTATTTTGCTGTCATAAAGAGTGTGGTTGCATATGCAGTATCCTTGGTGCATAGAAAGAATACAAAATGGGAAGAGAAGGTAGTATCGTCTCACAAATACGACCTTATTAACCTTGTTGAAATAATTTGGCTCTAATTTTTGTCAATGCTTAAAAAAATGTGAATGCATGGAAAATGTTCAGGAATGACTTGTTTCCGCCTTACAGTCAGTCTCCTTAGTCATATCCAGGAGAAGGTAAAGAAGCAGCTTAAATCTTTGCCTACTTGCCTACATGAGAAAGATTTCTGATGGACAGTTCTTTAATGGAAAAAAGTTTTAATGAGCTCAACTCATGAGATGGAAATTAGCCAAAATCACATAGGAAGTAAGTCACAATTGTTAAATAGGGTAATTATTCATTGAAACAATTTACCTAGGATGTGAAGCATTCTGTCTAAACAACTAAACTACAAGGTACGTAGTTGATGCAAAAATTTGTTGATACAATTTTACCTAGCTCGTTGAAGTAGATGAATATGATGGTCTCCACAAAAGCTTGCATCATTTGAAATTTATGACAATAAAGCATGTGATTAGATGGCAGCGATTCATTTTCTGTAAGTAATGTGAATTTGCTGGGCAGTTTTCATATTGTGATCAGCACTGCTTTGCAAGGTGATTAATAAGCTCTGGGGATCGGATTGATTAGAGAATGCTGGGATCTTAGACTCCTTAATTCTGAGAGATCATAGACTCACTAGGAGGTCTTAAATAGCACAAATAGTTTTCCAAATTAAGCACCCAAAGTTAGCACTGTTATCCAAAAACTGTGGCTTTTTTTTTTTAAGGAAGAATCTGAACACTTGCTGTTCCTATGTGCAGACCTTGCTGCACAGCCAATGCTTCAGAAAACTTAGAAAATGATGTTTTGATACCTGTAACACTTCCTCAGATCCATGCGTCAGATTATTTGAACTCATCCAAAATGCTTATTTATGCATCTGCCTCATAGATGTGAGGGATAAGGCACATCTGCAAAATTTACTTGGCTCCTGTAACGTAAAATCTTTTCCTTCTTTTTCTTTTTTCCCTAAAGATCTGTTTAAGCTCTTGCCAATTCTATGTACAGGGGTTTTTTGAGTATTACCAAAGGAATGTCTGGTAACAGTGCTTGTGAGATGTTGCCATCTGGAGCAGTCCTGAACAATTGCCATGGAATTAGTTGGAATTCAGAGAAAGGCATCCCTGCACCTTTGTAAATATTCATGGGTCAAGGCTTTGCCAAGGCTGAGTATAGATGTTGTTGCTGTATTCTTAATTAGAGTGTTTTCAGCTTTTAATTCTATACAAATGGCAAGCGCTAAACAAAATGCCTTATTGGTACAATAGGAAAAATATGTTGCTGTCAAAAGAAAAAACAGTGTAAGGGCAGCAGTGTCTCCAGCCAACTGTACGTGGGAGGTAGATACAATCAAAGTTAATGAAATTCTCACCTGCCATATAAAGGTCGGTTTTGACAGGGTTGATTTGCTTGCCCCTTCCTCTTATCCTGTATTCTTGACTTAATTGCCTTACAGTTTCTGAAAGACAATTTTATCTGAAAGTAAGCTTAGAATAAGGAAGTGGTTTAGGTACTTTCAAAAATGGTTAGGATCATCCAGACTCTTCCAACGTTGTATTTGATATGCAAAGTTGTGGGTTTTTTCTCAAGTGGCACTTCATTCTTGTTTAGTGAATGTTGAGTTCTCTTTTTCTCATAGCATTTTAGTTCTGTTTAAACTCTTATGTCCAGGTACTTCCCTTGACTTTCTGTCCTTGAGCTTTGAAATTACTAGTTGGGGGAATGAGGTGTAGGGGGCTGTTTCTAGCTTATTTAAATACTCATTTTTATGAAACAGCTAAAAATAGGCATTTTACATAACATTGTAAATTTCCAATTACTTGCTGTAACTTAGAAGTAAGAGAGAGATTCTCTACTGTATGGTTCAGATAAAATAGTGTCTGTTTTAACTGTTGAATTGAATTAATTTTTGTCATCTCTGCCCCCATTCCAGGTGCAGGACAAGTTTCGTTTGGACCTATCTGATGAAGAAGCTGTCCATTATATGCAGAGTCTAATTGATGAAAGTGTCCATGCCCTCTTTGCAGCTGTGGTGGAGCAGATACACAAGTTTGCACAGGTGAGATATCTTTTCAGTTGGTGATCTCTGTGAAAACTGAGTAAGGTGCGAGGTTGCAGGTGGTAAATTCAAGACTTAACTTCATTGTTCTTTATGTTTTAGTTCATTTTCCAACAAGTTAAAAGTGTGTTCTTGCTGCCAGGACTGGAGAGCAAGCTCTTCGTGGTCCTAGAAAATTCTTTAAAGTACCTTAGCAAACATGCTAAGTGGGATGTAACTGGTTCTGTTACCAAGGGTAAGAACTGCAAACTGGAAAGCTGGAGTTCTGAGGGAAGAATCCAGAACTTCCTTAAGCTTTCATTCCCAAAGTAAATGAGTGACGACAAACTTCCTTTCTTCCCTACCTTTGCTAGACTTGCTGAACTTTGCATGCCAGCTCGTTATTTTCATCATTGACAGGGCAGCTTACACGGTAGGGTGTCCAGAAGGAGCCAGGAACTCTGCTCAGAACAGCATCCACATCCTCTGCAGTGTTGACAGTGTACCACAGAACGTGGTCCCCAGGGGCTACGTGAGCAGCTATCCCCTCTGTCAGAGGCCTCAGCACAGATGGAGTTCCCAAGGGATGATGCAGTTTTTCAGATTTGGGGCTATAGGGGGTGACTAAGACTTCTTGCTGGGGCAGTTGGAATTGGGCTCCTTGTTTGCAGGAGGTGTGCAGCAGTGGCATGTCTACATCACCAAGTAAAGGAGCTGTGGGAAGAGGTCAGCAAGCTGCGCAGTATCAGGACTGACAAGGAAGGGATTGACTAGATCTTCCCCAAGACCCTGGGGACAGAAGAGCCTGAACCTCCAGCTGCATTGAAGAAGCAGCAAGAAAATGTGCTCATTGAGTTAGGAAATAGAGACCTGCAGGATAGTGATGTCTGGAACCTTGAGACTTCCAGTATTAGGAGGGCTGGCTTCTTCTCTACCTGCAGTTCTGCACCTCCAGAATAGATTCAAGGTGATTGGGAGTAGTCAGCATGGATTTACAAAAGGGAAATAATGCCTGACCAGCCTGATAGCTGCCTAAGATAAAATCACTAGCTAGTCCACATCTAGTGGACTGAGTGAGAGCTGTAGGTATTCTTAATCTCAACATTCTCAAGGTTTTGACACTGTTTTCAGTAATATCCTCATAAGCAAAGTGGATCAATAGAGACTAGAGAAATGGAAACTAGCCGGTGTGCCGGGATAGAAGGTTGTGATCAGTGGCACAAACTCCCATCTGGAGGCCAGTCACTAGTGGTGTACTCCAAGGGTTCATACTGGGGCCAAAATTGTTTAATATCTTCATTAATGGTCTGGATGACGGGATGAAGTGCACCCTCAGCAAGTTTGCAGAAAATGCAGAACTGGGAGAAGTAGCTGATACACAGAAGCAGGTGCTGACATTCACAGGGAATGGAGAAATGACAGCACAGGAACCTCAAGAAGTTCACCAAAGGGAAGTGCCAAGTACGGCACCTGGTGCAGCCTAAACCCCATGCACAAGCATGTGCAAAGGGGGGTGGGAAGCAGCTTTTCAGAGAAAGCCCTGAAGGTTCTGGTGAACAAATTGCACATGATGCAGTAATGTGATCTTGTGGCGAAGAAGGGCCACCAGCTTTGTTGACCAGATTATGCGGAGTGTTGCTGGCAGGTAGAGGGAGGTGATCCTTCCTCTTGACTCAGTGCTATGTGAGGTGCCGTGCCCCTTTTGCTTATCCCCCCACGGTATGGAAGAGATAGGCATGCTGGAGCAAGTCCAGCAAAGGGCCGTGGAAATGGTCAAGCACTTGGAGCATCTGTCATATGAGAAGAGGGTGAGAGAGCTGGTACTGTTCAGCCTGGAGAAGAGAAGGCTCAGGGGGATCTTATCGGTACATATAAATACCTGATGGAAGGGAGTAAGGAAGATGGAGTCAGACTCTTTTCAGTGGTGCCCAGTGACAGGACAAGAGACAATGGGCACAAACTCAAAGACAGGAAACTTCATCTAAATGTAAAGAACTTTTTTTTTACTGTGAGAATGATCAAACACTGGGACAGGTTGCACAGAGAAATGGCGGAGTCTCCATCCGTGGAGATACTTAAAATCCTACAGCACAATGTTCTGAGCAACCCCGTTTGTGTTTGACCCTGAGCAGGAGGGTGGGACTGAATGATCTCCAGGGGTCTCATCCACTCTCACACATTATCTGATTCTTGCTATGGTGTGGGTGACAATAAATTATTGTCTCCACTATTTTCATTATTAAAATTTACCTGTTCTCTTGTATGGAGAATGAAATGTTTAACCACACGTATGTGTGCTGTCTTACTGCAAGCCACAGTAAGACAATAAAATGTTTAATTTTCATGTTGAATAACACTATTCACAAAAGCATTTCTTCTTTGAATTTACAATGTTTTTTCCTTAAAGCCATCTGACATATTTAGTTTGTGTTTATCAGGAATTTAAGATATTACACTGTTTGCCCTAAGTGTTAGACTCACAACAAGAAATGGAACTGAGAGAAAAAATTAAACCGATCTGAAATGCCAGTCATTATCCCAGGATTTTTTATTGATTCTTTCTTCCAAAGACTTATCAAATTCTGCTAGAAACTGAGGAGAACTATTCTTACAGCTATCCATTTTGCTAAAGGTCTTCCAACTAATCTGTTGTTTCTTGAGGACTTAATTTTTCTTTTGAATAATTGCACTATAGTGCAAGATAAGAAGCAAAAATGTCATTTCCATCTGCATATATATTTAATGAAGGTGGTCTCTTACATGATGTGAAAAAAACCCTGTAATTATATGAAAACGTTACAGATTTTGTTGTCATTCATTATGGATTACTTTGATCATAGGATGGAGGATGGTAATTTCATGAGACAAAGTCAGAAATGCCTAGCATCTACCTTGGGGTTCAAAAAAAAAAAAAATCTAGAAAAGCCATTACGAACATTCAAGGTTAAAATTTTAAGTGCCTCCAATATGTGTGTAGACCTTTCTTTTAATCGCATTCTGACAGTCACTTTAAGACATGTCTTTTTACTTCATTGGTTTTAGGTGACTGCCAGACTCTCCCAGATAATTGTTATTGCGTTTGCGAAGCTGTATTAGTAAGTCAGAGTTTACAGGTTTGATTTAGGTGACCTTTTCTTTTTCCGTTCAGACTTGTTCTTGCTTGACCTTTCTTCAACACTTGCAACTGCTTTTAAAATCACAGGACATATTTGTTCAGAATATTTAAAAGTACCCAAGAATTTGAACCCCAGGCTTCTAGCTCCCAGGAATGGTGACCTAAGCAACGGGCTGATAGATGACAGCAGCAGGCACTGATGGCATCTTCCATTTGTATTCTAGTTAAAAGTTAAAAAGCAAGCCCACAGTGTGTATTGTACTTTGGATACCAAATAAGCAGGTGTGACAGCCCCTAATAGAGTCCTGATCCAGTTGGCTCATTTTGGGGTTTTTATCTCACCAGCTGGCTGATGCTGGGTTCTAGCATGAAGACTTTTGGGCTGTTTTTCCTGAGGCCCTGAACTCTCCTCGTGCACTGCTGTAGAGTTTGCTACCTACGTGCTTTTAGCTTTCCTTTCTACTTTAGGGATTGGGTGCCTAAAATGAAAACAATCAGGTGTTGCTTTGTAAGTGTTCAAAGCATCTCTTGGATCCATGTGATGTAGGATTTTTCTGCTAGTTTTGGAATTGAGATTATTGCCTTCACTCATGGTCTGTAAATAATTATGTTTGCAGGCTTCCCCCTGCAAGAATACTGGCTGCTTATAAGCATGAGGAGAATACAAAAAGAATAGTCACAAATTAATCAGCGGTTAACAACTCTTAAGAATCTGAGCTCTATTTCTGTATTTTTTTAAAAAAACTTACAAAAACCCCATCAAAATAAGATGTAATTAATGTCTACTCTTTTTATATTACAAGTGAGATAGGACACTTTTTACTGATACTTAGTACTTCATTAGTCAAAATCATTAACTTTCTTTTTTGTCTGAAGCAGTCTTAAGAATTTAGTCTTCAAAAAGTCTGTAAATCGTTGAACAAATAAACAATTAATGTGTGATTGAATTTGCTGTAAAGGGCTCATCTTACACAATGGCCAGTTGAAGCTTTCAATTTATTAATGTATAATGCTGCATCGAATTTCCAATGCCCTTTTAATAGTAATATAAGTTGTCTAAAAAAAAAAAGAAAAACCCAAACCCCACCACACAGGTAAATGTGACACATGCTTAAACAGTAGATTTTGGCTAATGCCACACAGTTTTTCATTTGAAATGCCCTTCAGCATGTTTTCTTGTTTATCTATAGATACTTATTCTCTTACTGCCTCCAAAATAGTCCTATGAGGAATCTCTGCTGTCTACTGCAGCAGTTAAGAGCTTTTTAATAAATCTGGTTATTATAGTAAAGTTCCTGGGCAAAGCAATTTAGATATTTTGGCGTCAGCTTGGTATTGTTCTTTTGTAATATATTAAATTGAGTTCAGTTCAGACCTGTGTTATGAAACCTTTAGTTTAATTTCTAATGCATCTCTAATCTGTTATCTTATCAGATATATTACAGACCTTTTTATGTAGTACTTGTCTCCTTCTTAATGGTTATCAAAAAACTGTTGTCTGAAAAGTAAATAAATTTAACATTTAGAATAAGTTTAGTTGTGTTATGCAATAGTGCTCAAGAGGAGAAAAAGTGCATACTAATTTTAGTTGATACTAATGAAGACTAGATAGCCATTTCTCCCTGGAGAGTCATTTTCATTTTAGCAGCATTATTTATTTCTGCAGAGGAAGGAAACAATCTCTAGTTGAAGTGACTCAATTTCACGTTTTATTTCCCTTGTAAATTTACGAGTCAGGTCAATTGCAGTCAGGGCTCATGTCAAGCAGTGATTAAAAAAGTGAAAGCTTGGGGGGTGAGGGGTGTCCCACCTAAAATGTAGCTGTACAATTTGGGGTTGTACTAATAGTTGGCTACTCTCTGTTCAGGAAGAAACTCAAAACAAGCTGTTAATGTTACGTGGCTTTCAGATATCTCCAAGCTGTTGTCCCAGTGCTGTTGCATCCCAGAATGCAGCTGTCATTCCTTTCCCTCAGGACAGGGCTTCTGTTTTCTTCTTACTGGATGCCAAAATAAAATAGGGAACGTCTACCAGCAGGATTGTGTAGATTGGATGAAACCATCTGTCCAGGGGCAGACAGAGTTCGTTTCCATGCTGTTTGTTCTCCTGAAGGGTTGTGAAAATTGCCTGCTTTTAGGCATTTCACCATGTTTTTAAACACAGAGTTCAATTTCCGCATAACTTTTGTTCTGTGAGAGTAAACAAAGCTGAATAAATGCTGTGCTGTGTTTTTTGTTTTCTTTTAGTATTGGAGAAAATGAGCCTTTTGCCTACCTGTGGTGGAAACAAGCAAATGCTCAGGAAAGAGACTTTCCCAAGCCCTTGTGGACTTCACCAAACAGTTTTGGAAGGCAAAAGCTGCAGGTTTGGTATCACGGAGAATTGAGAGCTCAGGAGGCAGAGAAGCTTTTTGAATCTTAGTTCACTGAAGATTTAAAAACAAACGTTTTTTAAAAGAAAGTGGTTGTTCATACCATCCTTGGAGCTCAGATGTTGTGGCATTTCTTTCCAGTGAAAACATTTGAGACTCAAAGGTTGAAGTAAGCAACTTCCTCTCAAGCCAAAGATAACTGGAAGAGGCTGGATTTGGTGGTAAATTCTTGTACTTGTTAATATATTTTCATATTTAAAAATAGAAATCATTGCTGTACTGAACATGAGTGTATACAAAGTTACAGCTGTAAGGCTACCGTTCCTCGGTGCAGAAAAAACACAGAACTATGGCATTCTATATTCCCTTCCCACCAACTTTGTTCCTTGAGTAAGTTTTAAATGTAATTCGTATGATCCTTTATTTCCCACCTCGGGCAATGTTACTGTTTAGAAAGGACAATCATGTCTTCCTTGCTTACAAAAATGTTTTTAAGTGCTGATAAGTTAGCCAGCTGTAGGCAGCCAATTAAATCATCACTAACAGGCTCAGCAACCAGAATGCACAGTGAGCTGTTTTTCATATTTTTAACTCTGAATGTTTTCTGTACAGTGATTGTATATTCTCGACTCTAATAAACTCTTTGTTGTTGCAGTCCTGAGGTGTTCCGTTTTGTCTTTTTAATCTTAACCTGCTAAGACATGGCGTGCTAGAGGATTATGTTCATAACTCCTGGCTTTTTTCAAGGTTTTTTACTCCTCTGTTCACTTGGTGCAGGAATAAGGCCACAGATAAAATTACTTTTGTGCCACGTGTTGAGTTCATAATGAATCTGTTTTGAATGATAAACAATGTAATTAGCTCTTCGTAAATGTGTGGATCTCTTCAAAGGGTGCTCATATACTACTGTATATTTTTAATAACTAAGTCAGGAAGAAATCCCTCCCAATTATAAAGATAAGGACTGATTTGAATCAGAATCTGACTGATAATTTGTGAGTCAGTCTGGCTTTATGCTTCTTTTGCTAGCAAACACCAGAAGAGCTTTGATGGAGGAAAATCCACTAGGCCTATGATGGGCCCTTAGTTATTTCAGTATATTATCCAAATTTGCTAGTTAAGCACAGCATTGGTTCAGCCCCTCTTTTTCCTCTGCACGTGTGACTTTGAGGAACTGAGTTACCCTAGTCACTTAGTGCTTGTGTTAGCTGGGAAAACACGGTGCCACAGAGGAACCACAATAGTACCTCTTACGTTTGTTGACTCTTCTTTGGAGAAGTAGTAACTATCATTTTCTTGTGGGTTTTTTTGGTCTTGCTTCATCTGGAAAAAACAAATATTTCTTTACTGCCTCCATTTCCTATGAACTCGTTTTTCATACAGTACTCTGTGTTACATTACGAGGATGTTTTTGAGAGCGTGGAATTTTCAGACATTCAAAGAAAATTCTACAAAAAAATTGTCTTTTTTAATTTGTTTTGAAGGGGCATGTATGTACTCATACACCTTGTTGACTTGTGTGATGTAGCCGCACTTCATTTGGTTGAATTCTCGAGTCCTGATCCCCAGTCCTTTCCACTGTATATTTTCTCAGACTTTCCCTCCAGTTCTTCTGAAGAAAACTCTCTCTTCCCCTTGCCCAAGACTAATTATGGAGAATATGGGCGTAAGCTGCTCTGCACCAGTTGAGCAGACAAGCCACAGATGACCGCCTGTTAAAACCCAAAAGACACCAGCAACCTGATCCTACATCATGTTCCAATTTGCAAAGAGGTTTGTAATTGTTAAATGTAACTTTTATAAACACATTAGGAATGAATGCATGGTTGTTCTCTATATCTTGTGGTTTAAAATGAATATAATGACCTGTCCATATGCTGGACTGTGCAACTGTCCATTAAAACTGTACACTAACTAGTGACTGGTTTGGGGATGATCTGCATATTCTGTTCCTAGCCCTGATGAACTGTTACAGCATGAAGAACAGGACAGCACCAGGACTGCTACAACATACTAGATGTAAGTAAATTCATCACTTTAAGTCGTGTCTTCTAAATACCAAACAAATACTTCTTAGAAATCCACATATCAATAGACTTTTTTTTTTCAGATCCTGATATACAAAGTAAGTTCTAACTTTATTTTGTAAAATCTAACAGTTCTTAGTACTTCGTGCAGCAGCATCTATTTAAAGTAAAACAACAGAACGGAACTGGGGGGAATAAGCTATTTTGTTTTGAATGAAGGGTTTTATTTTTTGATACGTTAGTTTATTTTTGATACATTTAAGAGGTTATCACAACTTGATATCTCTATGCAATCAATGCTGTGAGTATATTTATGTGTCTGTCTCCAGTAACTTCTGAATCCCTTGAATAACGACTACCAATCTGGGCTTGAGGTGTACGAATCCTAAAGGCAAAATTCCTACATGTTTCACAAATGTATATCCCCCATCAGAGGAGGGTCCCCGGGGAATGTCAGGCAGTAGTTTTGCCCTGTACGTGTATTCATGTGTATCCACGTGTGAGGGACACGTACACGCACAAAATGGCACACAGAGTGAGGCAGTGAGCTCTGTCACGTGTATCAAAGCACGATTCAGTAGTTGGTTGGAAACCAAGCTGTACCAGCTGTGTTGCAGAATAACTTGTCAAAAGTCATCCTGTTAAGTCTCCCCAGGAAGCATCGCAGAGAAAAAGAAACAGAACAGTCAAAAAAATAATTTTGCCATGGGCTTGTTTTACCCAGCAGTTGTATTTTGTATAACTAGAGATAAAAAGTACTATAAAGCCAGCTTGTGGGTGCTTCATTTGCCTTTCAACATCCATCTTGGTTTCATCCTGATTTCATTTTCTGCTGGAATCTCTGGAAATCTCTGGTGGGGATGCAAAAGAAATTGTTCCATCTGTCCATCCGTCCGTCCCCCCTCCCCATCCCCCCCTTCCCTATACATTGTCATTGGTGGTTTTCAACTGCCAGTGGTTCAGGAGTAGAAAGTTGCAGTCATCTTTTTTTCGGTTTTGGGGCACGAAGCAGTAACCGCCAAAATAGTATTAGGGGTGGGAAAGAGAGCGATGGGCTCTTTCCTTTAATATAAAAGGAATATATCCTTTTGGCAAGGAACGTCCCTGTCCTTACAGACAGTTACCTGGCTTTGTTCTTCTTGTGTGCAATCTAAAAAAACACACTTTTGCAAGGCTTTGGGAGAATAATGGCTTTGGAAAAGCGAAGGAGGAGCAGAGAATGGGGATTTTAACACCTCCTCGCAGAGTGGGGTAGCAGCAGAGAGAGGTAGCATGGCTAAATGGCTTTCCTTTTGTAGTCAGCAAAGGTGTTACTCGCAAGAACCGGTATCGTCAGTGAGTGGTAAAATACCATGGTTATTATGAAGTGTCTGAAGCACGTACATTTAAGGAGTCTTAAGGGAGTCATTGAAAATAGATTGCAGGTGGATTATGTTAAAATGGATTTTTGTAACCTCTTCAGCTGGTGTGATGATTCTTTGTAATAGTGAAGCTACTTGAAGTGCAGTATTGGTGTCCTCCTGTCCTTCCAAGCATCAGTGATCTAAAAGGGGGGCACTCTGCCAGGGGGGAAGAAATTTCACTTTGGAGGGTAAAATAATTAACCCCAGTTGCTTCTGGAGCACTGAGCAGGGAAGCGGTTCGCCTGTATGGGTCCACACCTGAAACACCAGGAATGTTACTCAGCAAGGAATTCATAGCTGGTCTACACACAGGCATTAACCAGTTAAGCTGTGTGCGGGATGGTCCTTTCCAAAGTGGGTTAATCTATACCACAGGGAGGTACTTAATTCCAACTAAAACCTCTCCCCAATTAAATGTTGTGCAAAATTTAACAGAGCCACTTTGAATTCCTTCCCTTGACAGGAATGTATTTGTCCTAATTTTTTCCCCAGCCCCCTCATCAATGATGAGGGATCCAAAGATGGTGATTTTATAGACTTGCTCTGAGAGGGATGTTCAGTTCACAAACTGGAGTGCATGGGAAGTAAAGCTGTGTGAAGGGAGGGCCAAGCCAGCGTGGGGACTCTGGGGAGCTCTGGGATCAGTTCTGCCATGGGCGAGCCCTTCAGTCTGCTCCAGCCTCTGGTCCTGACAGTGTGCAGTTGGATAACGGCACTTTCCCCACCTCACTAGGTGCTTGGGCAATAATTGGGATATATAATCGGTAAATCATATGGATACACATTCCACAGTGTCAAACAAACTGCCTCATCTGTCTTTGATCTATAAAACGGGAAGACTTTTTGTGCAGACCTTTCTTCAGTATGTCTTCTTTCACTGGGAATCAGATTGTGAAGTTAATTGTAACCAAAGGCTTTTCTCTCCCATGTCTGTTTAATATAACATCTCTCGCTGATTAGAGACTGAAAAACCCATACTGCGAAAGAAAAATTACTACCTTTTTTTTTTTTTCCCCCTAATAGGTTTCTTTTCTGGCACAGTCATATATAAACAGTTTTCTAGATGAGAAGATGGGAAGTAATTAGGGAAAGTCTTTTAAAAAACCATTCACGAATTATGGCCCTTTGAACTTCAGGTGGAATAACAAGCTCCATGTCTGCATGCAGGTGTAGGGAGGTGCCTGTTTGCCTTGCCTAGCTGGTGGTGTAGCACCCTGTGACAGGGATGCTGTGCCCCCACGACAGGGACAGAGCTTTTTTTCTCTTCCAGTAAATACTGGATTTTTTTTTTTCCCCATATCTGGTGATGTCAGCTGTACTTACTCGGTCCAGTCAGCCATCCGTCACCTTTCTAGTGGTGTAATCGTTGTCAGCTGACATACCAGGAAGAGAGTTCTGACAAAAGCAGGTCTAGTAGTGGTGTCTGTTCCTTGAGGTAGGCAGCTTCCATTTGAGCTTAAACTTGGGCTTTTTTTTCCCTTTGGCTGTCCCTGCTGAGAGCCATTCTTGTGTGGGTAACTGCTTCACTTCTGACGCTCGGGTCTAATCATGCAGCGACTGACTCGGATGCTAAGTTTTCTGACCCAGCAGAGGTGAAGGGGAGGTGGTTGATGCTGTAATGATTATCTGAGTCATTCACCAACCGCGGGGGTGAGGACAGCAGCACGCGTGGCAGGACGCTCGCTCTCTAAAGGAGTGATTCAGCTGAGGTCTCTGACCAGGTTCTGCCAAGGCAGCATCACCCTGGAAATTAATTCAGTTTCTTTTCCAAGGGAAAGCACAGCAACAGACCTTGGGATAAGACAATTACTTCACTTTAAAAATGAAACACATGGTAGAGAGCTGGCTACCACAAGAGCTGTATTTGTTGAAATCCTGAGTAGGGGGAATAGTGCGGTTGTGTAGTTCCAGAGGTGTTTTGTGTGGATAGTCCACACAATTTGCTAAAACCCGTAGGTGGTATCTTTTCAAGGATACTGGGCCATATTGCATTTATCTTTTCCAGGTTGCAAACAACATGCCAATAACAAGGTGCTGAGTGGCATCTTACTCTGCAAATGAGGAGATGACAGGTCCTAGCTCCCATTCTGTTTCTAAGTTGACAGACGCTACTTTTGAAATAATAGCTGAGAAACTCTGTGTTACATTCCTGGCTGCAGCTTTCATTGTCCATTGGCCTTGAAGATTTTTCACTTTTTGAACTTCCCATTTCCCTCGCAGCTCTGTAAACTCAGTGGTGCAGGACGCGTTTTTAACTTGTCTCGCACAAGAAGTACCGTAGCTCGGGGCTTTAATTTCAGATGGATCTGTGAAGTGCCATTGTAATCTGCCAAATACCAATGTGTTTTGATTGCATTCTGCATTCAGCCTTGGTTTGTTGGCTTGTATTTGTTCCATACGATGGAGTTGAAAGATGCCTGAAGAAATGTACTTGCTGGAACTCCTGTTCCTGTCAAACACTGTTCTGGCGGTTCTCTCCATCCTTCTGTCTTAGAAAGCTGTAGTAAAAATAGGGAGATTGAAAATGTTTCTTTCCTCTCATTAACTAATCCTGAAGTTCTGTACACAGAAAAAGAAAGCTTAACTGAAATACAGCAAAATAAGATGGTCAGCTTTTCAGCTTAAGCAAGCAATAGCCACAAGACACATTGTCAGGCCTTTTTATCAGGGTCCATGTTTTCTGCATCCATGTTATCCATCTTAATGGGTACCTGATCCTAATTTAATGCTCTGCAAAAGATTAATTCTTTTATTCAATTAAGAGACGTACCCAGAAAGATAGTTAAAAGCTATACGTTTTTTCTAGTTTAACACCACATGGATTGTAAGTGGGTGTGTACAAGAACAACTGAGAATTGCGAGTTCCAAAGATTATTTTCTCATTTGCAGTTAGAGCTGTATAATAAGTAAGAAGACCAACTCATTTAAGACTTGTAAATCAGCACCCACAGCTCAGTCTTACATCTCCATTATGTACATATACAAAAGGCTTATTTAGCATATGTTTTTCTACTATGTCATTATTTTGTTGCCCATGTTATATCCATGGTCATGGGCCTACTAATGCTCCTCAATAGCAGTTCTAGTGTTGAGCCTTTTGTTCAGTCATGAAGATTGTTCTTTTTGTTACTCAATTTTTTTTTTTTCATATTGAGTTCTAGTGCATTATCAGAATCCTAGAATTGTTTAGGTTTGAAAAGACCTTTAAGATCACCAAGCCCAACCGTTCCCCTAGCCCTGCCATCCCACCACTAAACCCTGGCCCTAAGCACCTCGTTTGCCTGCCTTATAAATCCCTCCAGGGATGGGGACTCGACCTCTTCCCTGGGCAGCCCCTTCCAGTGCCTGACAGCCCTATCGCTGATGAATTTTTTCCTAATAGCCAACGTAAACCTGCCCTGGCACAACTTCAGACCATTTCCCTTCATCCCATTGCCCGTTCCCTGGGAGAAGAGCTCGACCCCCCCCAGCTACCCCCTCCTGTCAGGCACTTGTAGAGAGCCATATATTGGTCTCCCCTCAGCCTCCTCTCCTCCAGGCTGAAGAATCCCAGGTCCCTCAGCCGCTGCCCATCAGACCCCTCACAAGCTTCCCTTCTCTGGACATGCTCCAGCCCCCCCAGGTCCTTCGGGGAGGGAGGGGCCCAACCCTGACCCCAGCAGTCGAGGGGCGGCCCCCCCAGTGCCCAGCACAGGGGCATGGTCCCTGCCCTGCTCCTGCTGGCCACACCACTCCTGATACAAGCCAGGATGCTGCTGGCCCTCTTGGCCACCTGGGCACCCTGCTGGCTCATATTCAGCCGCCTGTCAACCAACACTCCCAGGTCCTTTTCTGCTGGGCAGCTTTCCAGCCCCTCTGCCCCACGCCTGGAGCGTTGCGTTGCATAGGGTTGGACTAGATGATGTCCCAAGGTCCCTTCCAACCCTTGTGATTCTGTGACCCAGTGCAGGACCCACTACTGTCATAGCTTGCCATTTTTCAGCCATGGTGTTGGTACCAGTGCAAAGAGAGTACAGGTGTGGTGGCAGGGTTACCAGCTGTCCTAATTTTGGTGACTGCGGAGTGTTGACCTTGCACTAGAATATCTCTGAAGATGCTCAAATGCTTGACTACAGTTTACTCAATGCACTGTACTGTAACACGAGAAAATGAAAAAGGAATCTGGGACCATTGGTGTTGGTGCCATACAGACACAGATTTGGGGCAATTAATGCTACTAGATTAAAGCTGCCAGGTGTACACATGTTCTAATCCTGTAGATGACAGTATCTACAGGATCCTGTCAAGTTCTTTGGCGCCCTTGGATAACTACTGAATAGTCTCTTCCTTCCCATTTGTCTTGCCACGCATGCAGGTAAGGATCATCAGCCTTAGCTTTCTATTATGATATTTGGATCACAGATTAGGATTTCTAAAGGAAGTTTGTTTAAGGCAGGTCCTAGATCTAACCAGTATCCCTCCTGGACTCTAGCTACTGCTCTAGAAGAGCATGGGTTACCCATATTTTCCATGCGATACTTGCCAGCCTGTCATGGACGTCATGAATTTATTAGATTTCACTCACTGGACTGAGTAGATTTCCATGGACCATGCTGGAAACTTCGATGCAGGTATTCGTATGAAGCTGAAACACAAGCATGGCTCTTCTGTTTTTCAGTACTGGAGTGTTCCTTGCAAGGACCAGACAGAGGACATCCTTAACTGGATCTCCCAGTCATGGGAAGTTTGGATAATTTTAAGGGAGTCTGAGGTCCTACTAATTGGCAGGGGAGAGAGTCGTTCAAGGCACTAGGCCATCTCCTTCTCTAAGAGGAGGTCACGGTCATTGGGATGCAGACATTATAGTCTCTGCTCCCAGGTAATGGGTGATAGGACAAGGGGAAACGGCCTCAAGTTGTGCCAGGGCAGGTTCAAGTTGGACATTAGGAAAGATTTCTTTCCTGAAAGGGTTGTCAAGCCCTGGAAGGGGCTGCCCAGGGAAGGGGTCAAGTCCCCATCCCTGGAGGTATTTATAAGGCGGGTAGATGAGGTGCTTAGGGACAGGGTTTAGCGGTGGGATGGTAGGGTTAGGGTAGCGGTTGGGCTTGATCTTAAAGGTCTTTCCCAACCTAAATGATCCTATAATTCTATGTTACTCTCTGAGCAGTGGAATTCACTGAGAGATGTGGATTAAGTGTGCAACCAAATCACATTTAGGCTTTAATTTGTTTGACTGTATGGTCACACATTTGTTTTCTGAGAGGAGTCAGGTACAGGAATGTTCAGAGAACAGGTTAATCTCACTGTGTTTTCGTCCAACTCTTTACCTTGAAGAGATCGTTCTTTCCATGGGTGAAAGAAGAACTTCTGCAGAAGTTCAAAACCTCACATATGGTGAAATATTAGGACTACATCCCCATTACTGAACACTGAGATACTTTTCCTCCATTCAGATGCCCATAAATGTAACTAGAATAAGAGGTCTCCCCACAGAAGCATAGAAGGTGGTGGTGTCCCAAGACGACAGACTGCTTCTGCCTAATTTTATCAGTGGATGATGTCGCAGCAGAGAGTACCAGCTTTCTGGAAATGCCATCTTCTCAGAAGCTGGAGCAGAGTCAAATGTATTTCACACAGCTAGGCACATGAACCAAGCTTAAATCACAGAGTAGATAATTACATTGCCCTAGGAAATCAACTAACTGTTCTGTTGTGCCCAGCTTTGGGCTCTAAATCTTCACGTATCATCCAATCACCATGGTAGCAGGGCTTCAGATGTGCTTGCTCTGATCTCTGTTCTTTACCTGCTTTCAGGTGTTTTGTGAAGCTTAAAATAACAAATGTGTTCAGCCCCTGGTCGTGGAAAGATGGCAGGTGAAGCATAAATTATTAACTTCAGTAAGGTAGAGATTTGCATGAATTATCTGAAGTTGAACATGATTTGTACTGATACTGCAGTTTTCAGATGTCTCTTGAGGATTTTATTGATTATTCCCCTCCTGTTTTGTTTAATTCCATAAAATCCAGCATGATTGAGGGTAGGAAGGAGGCGACTTTAATTTGCCTTTACTTATTTATTTATGTATTTTCGATCTAAATAATTTACGAAAGGAGCTTTACTTGAATTTGAAATCATTACAATGAGTTTCTGCTGGCACAAGAAAGGGCAGACTCCAACCCAGTGCTCCATAGATATCATGCCAGCTGTTTTCCATTTCATATGTATGAACAGCTTATCCAGTCTCCTTTAAATCCTATATGTCTGGCATCAGGGATCCAAGTGGTTCTTATTTCATCTGTTGAATCCATCTGTGTTGTCTTCTCTTGACCTTTTAAATTTGTAAGCTCCTCTAAGCAAGGATCATATCATTACGTTTGCATAGTGATTCTCACCATAGCTCTAGAATCTCTGAGCGTTACTATAATACAAATAATTATGGAAGAAACCAGCAATCCAAGCCCAAATGAAAAGGCATATGTAAATAACATAGCTGGATCTTGATAGTTAAATTAACTGTAAAATGAGAAGGGACAGTAGATAGCTGCATAGAAGGAGAAGCCCTCTGAAGAAAATGTATACTTTCTGCTAGAAAAAATTCAGCTCACACATTTTACATTTTCCACCTCGGTCAACTCTAAAATATCAGGAAAAAAAAGATTTTTTTGTTTTCTAAATCAAAGTGAGAATAACTGAGGCTATTGTTGTTAAACCAAACTGTATAACCACCCAATGAAATCCTTCAGGTCACCCTGAACTTCTGGTGGAGAACAAAACAGTTAATATATTCAGACAGCTTACCATTGTGTAGAATACAGCTGGAAAGAAATGTCTTGTCTAAAACTTCAGTCAGAAAAATGTTATTGTTAAGGTGGCAGTAATGCATCCCCATGAATTTCTGACTGCACATCATGATGCTGTGTGTTGGACTGCAAAAACAAATAGCCCAGCTTTGTCTGTAACAAAATCATAGAGTCATCAAATGGTTTGGGTGGGAAGGAACCTTCTGAGGTCATCTAGTCCAACCCCCCTGCAGTGAGCGGGGACGTATTCAAGTAGATCAGGCTGCTCAGAGCCCTGTCCAATCTGGCCTTGAATGTTTCCAGGGATGGGGCATCTCTCGGGGCAACCCATTCCAGTGTTGCACCAGTCATTGTGGAAAAAAAAAAAAAAAAAGTCTTCCTTGTATCCAGTCTAAATCTGCCCTCCTTCAGCTTAAAACCATCACCCCTTGTCCTATCACTACAGGCCCTGCTAAAAAGTCCATCCCCATCTTTTTTACAAGCTCCCTTTAAGCACTGAACGGCTGCAATCAGGTCTCTCCACAGCCTTCTCTTCTCCAGGCTGAACAACCCCAACTCTCTCAGCCTGTCCTCATAGGAGAGGGGCTCCAGCCTTGTGATCACAAAATAATTGTGCCTTTAGCCCCAAGTGTAGTTTGAGTGCTTCTCACCCTTTTGGAATGAAATCCTAAAATACTTGCAAGTCCTACCTTGCTCGTAGCATGACACAACTCTTGTGCCCCTGAACAAACAGCCGTTTCTGATCAAATTCTGTGGGGCTGATCTGCATGTCAGAAGGTAAACAAGACTGTATTGGGAAAGTGAAAAGAAAGAAAATGGTGCAAACACTTACAATAAAGCAGTCTCTATGCATCTCTGTCTTTTACAAGGAGACCCAGCTACTCAGACCCCCCCAAGCCTCTAGTCGTAGGTCATGGTAACTTTGAAAAGCAAGTTACATAGCAGAATTAGGTAGTAAAAGCATGGCTGTTCTGCTTCCATCTCTGTTTCACAAGCCAGAAGTCTTCAGCCCTTGGACTGCTTACTTTACAGATGTCTAAAATCATGCCCACGATGTTGACAGAGGTGTCTGAATTCTGTCCTTGCAAAGACTAGCACGTGAGCGTAGAGGGCATTCCCATAAACTACGCTGTAACCATCTCACAAAGAAAATCACTTGTAGGATCAATACATTACTTCAATGTTCCATCTTTACACATACATTTCTACTCTTTTTATCCTTCTTTTTTTCCCCCCTTTCATTCACTTTTCTGTTTTGCTATAGGAAAATAATTGAAAGGGGACAAAAATGCTAATGCAAAATATTTTGTTTTTCAGTTTTTGTTTAAGAAAGCAAAGCAAAAACGAAGGGAAGATTAGGAGGAAGCATTTAAAGTGATTCTAATAATAATATCATTAGGAAAAAATGGCATTATACAACCCCATCTGTTAAAAGGCTTATTCGGGAAAGAGATCTCCGAGTTCTAATACATAGTTTTAGGAAAACATCTTTTCATGCTCAGTAGCAGTCAAAGAGCAACTGAACATTAGGAGCCTTTGGAAAAGGAATATAGAGAATGTACAGAAAACATCCTCATGCCACACTGAATGCAAGCAAAGCTATGTTTGCCCCTTCCCAAAATGGATATGTTGGATCTAGAGAATATGGAGATGAGTAAAAAGGATAAGGACAGGAACAAAATGACTCCCAGCACAGGATCAATAGCTGGACCAGGAAGCTTCAGTCTAGAAAAGAGGTAGCTGAAGAAGGTTTTGAGAGAGGTCTGCAAAATCTGTGGTCCTGTGTCCAGTTCTGGGGTCCCCAGTACAAGAAAGACACAGACTTTAGCAAGCCTGCAAAGGGCCAGAAAGACGATGAAGTGACTGGTCTGTTGTTCCTACGAGGAGAGGCTGAGAGAGCTGGGACTGTTCCACCTGGAGAAGAGAAAGCTCAGGGAGGAACTTATCGATACCTGGTGGGTGGGGAACGAAGAAAGTGGTGTCGGACTCTTCTCAGCAGTGTCCAGTGACAGGACAAGAGGAAATGGGCACAAACTGAAACAGGAAATTCAATCTGAACACAATAAAACATTTTCTTTTTTTTTTTTTTTTTTTTTTACTGTGAGGGCAGTCAGATTTAGAGACAGGTTGCCCAGAGAAGCCTTGAAGTCTCCATCCATGGAGATGTACAAAACCTGACCGGACAACACCTCCTCTAGGTGACTCTGCTTGAGCAGGAGGGTTGGACTAAGTGGCCTCAAGAGACCCCCTCTAGCCTAAGCTATTCTGTGGAAATATGGAAAAGTGAACAAGAAAGGATTGGTTTTTTTTCTCTTTCTTAATGAACAGAGGGTATCAAAAAGATATTAGCAAGAGAAAGGTTTGAAACAAAATGAAATGCTTTTTACACAGTGCATAATTGAGCTATGGAGCTCCTTATCATAGTGTTTTGTGGATGCTAAATAGCAATTAGATAAATGCATGGAAAGAACATTCATTAAGGTCAGTTAAGCACAGCGTTACGCACAGTTCTGGAATTTCCTGAACCTACAGGTCATTGGAAACAGAGAGATTACGACAGAGAAATGTTAATATAGTCTTACCCTTCTCTCCACTCTTCCTTTGACTTTTGTTACTGGTCACAGCTGAAGACACGACACAATACAGCTGTCCCTGCGTAGCTGGGTGCATGTTTACGAGTACAATACATGTGTGCTTTGTGATCCGTTTCATTGCAAATGCTCTGTGAAAAGATCGCAAGAGAGAAATGGGTGACTACCTTAGAAAATATGCCTTGAACAGAGAAAGCAGTTGCATAGAGGGCAGATTTGTTGAGCAATACTCATGTCTGCTTTTGACAAATACTGTATTTTAAGACTTTTTTTTTAATTGATATTTAATATCTAATACTGAAAGCTATTCAAGAACAAGTGAAAAATTAATATGCTTTTCAGAAGCTTTGTGTAATTCAAGTATATAAGTATAAATAAAAATACTTACATGACTTTAAGTCAAATGGGAATTAGCAAGCCTGTTCCTTTTGCAAAACACAGGAGTATAGCTGTATTTTAGGAGACTGAAGTGTTTCCCATATTTAAAAAGCGTATCGTACAGTTTTAGGAAAATCTGGAGCATATGCTGAAGGAATTGTTCATCATAATTAATTCTTAGGCAAAATAATGAAGAACTTGCTTTGCACGAGCCAGAAAACTGACAATGTCTGCAATGGACTGAAATTGAGGAGACTGAACCCTGGGGGTTATTTTTGGTTTTGATTATGACAAATAAAGCAAATCAAAAAGCAGCTATGGTCTTGACTTGCAGAGCAGGGAAGGAAAAGTCTGGGTAAGAGAGTTTTCTTATTTCCTTTTGGGCTGAAGACCTGTATATTCAAACTGAGAAGAAAGAACAAGTGGAAGTGATGGGATTTAGTGCAAAGAATCTGTACAAAGTTGAAAATGTTGAAAAATTAGGCAGCGTGGGGATTAATTGAAGTCTGGGCAAAAAAGTTCTCTCTTGAAGATGAGAGCAGCTGAAGCTGCCTTTGAACTGATGTCAGTGGGACACTGTGATTAAATACATCTTGTTTTTAAAGCACTGCCGGTCCCTGTGGAGCAGTGATTAGGAACGCAGATCAATTATATGTCGGTATTGGTTTAAGACCGCTTTTCTCCTGCTGTTGCCTGCATCGCAAGCCTTTGGTATGAGATGGTAAAGAGGAGGAACTCCAGGTTACTAACCTGGAAAGGTTGTTAATTTTGTTGCAGTAGGAAAAGCCTCATGGAATATCACATCTGTTTCTTCCTTTAAGTTCATTTAGGATAGCCCAGCTTTTTTTTGCCTTCTTTTTTTCCACATCTGCCTTGGGTGATCACTGACCGGCTGCGGCCAGCAGCTGAGCCTGGTGCTTGCTGTGCCTTCAAGCTGTCATGAGCTTCATCTGGAGAGCTAAACGCAGCTGTAAATGTGCTAAGTCCCTTTGTCTATAGTCTGATTGCTTTGATAATATTCTTCCATCATGTGTGATGACAATTAAAGAACATTTAAAGCATCAGACACAAAAGAAACATGAAGGAGCAGTGCTGGATGCAGGAAAAAAAATGCTTTCATTTAAATAGTGAGATCTTAGGGGGAACTTAGTGCTTAAAAGGCTTTTAAGAGGAGGAACCTGAGTGCTTAAAATGGCTTTTATGCAGAATTTGAGTGTCTGTGGTGCTGACACCACCCACTGAGCCAGGCAGGACTTTGACAAATCTCTCAGTTGCTCTCTTTGACCTTAAAGTTTGTGCCTCAGGAAGAGCACAATATTATGCCTGTTTTTCTAGGTTTAAACAACACTGAAACTTAAATCAGTACTCTGAGAGCAGGTGACCCTCTCAGTTTGTGACTGGCTCAGTCTGATGGATTTACTCCAAGGAAATAGAAACGTGCCCTTCAGGAACCTGGGGCATCACGCAGAGTCACCCCAGCCACATCACAGCAGTTGTCTGCTACTGATAAAACTTTTCAAAAAGGCGGGCCAAAGGCTGTGTCCTTACTGGGTTCCAGGCTGCAGAGTGGGGGCTGGCGTCCTTTCCCCGAGCACTGCTTGTTTCCTAAGGCTGTTCTGTGATTTCCAGAGAACTCTCTGCTGGATGGCTAAATGAAAGTCCACCGCCACTCCAGGGGCTACAGCAAGGAGATGGCCAGAACCTTCCCCTCCCCATGTGGCACGATCCACCAAGCTGTTGGACTCCTCCGTAATTAGAGCTCACAAAAGCAGCTAGTTTTGATGACTGATTGATATTAATTACCTTTAGGATAGAATCCCTCCTGTCCCTGACTATTCAAATACTGATCTGAAAAGTTGAGAGAGAAAAGAGGAGAAATCCCCTCTTGGAAACTGCTTCCATATCCATTATTCTTAGTCCATTGGCTGCTAATTATTCACTGTGTGTGAGCTCACATTATTGTACAGTGCAGAAAAGGCACCGTGAAGGATGTTATAGATAGCATAACACAAAGAGCTTTGAAAAAACACTTTTAGTCCATAGCAGTCAAGTCAAGCCTACACTCCAGTGAGTCAATTGCCTCTCATACTGCTTGGACAGACTTTTGTAAAACTCAGCATATCGTGATATTGTTCTCTTCAATCATTCTTCCATGGAGGGACTTCCTATGAAAGCAAACCCTGGCCATGTTGACAAATGGAGTTGAGGGTGTTAGGGTTTTCCCCCTTTCCCGAAAGAAGTCAGATCTATAGATATGTTTGTACATGTCTATTTAGTTCAGGTTTGTTTTCAGAACAATGTTTTCAACTGGTGGATCTGTCCTGTTCAGCAGATTAACTATAGTATATGGAAATAATACACACTAGAGGATAAAACCCAGAGTGACATAGTGGTACATGAGAGGCTGCTCTGGAAGGAATAGTTTTCCCCCTGAAGGCGGTAGAGCTCGTTCTGGGATTCTACTGTAACCATGTGCTGTGGTGTCTCAGTATGTAAAAGAGACCCCTGTCAAAAGGAAATTACTGTCCGCAGGTCACACGGTCCATGAGACATGAAAAATGATGTACTGCTTCCAGGGGAAATGATTTACTGGCTCAGCAGAGGAGCCACAGGAAAAGGGCGTATTTATTTCTGTTTATTCCTAAAGGATGAGGAGAGGACAACTGCGTGGTGGATGAGAGTACCTATTTCAAATCTTACTCATAGTGATTTTCCACGTGATGTTTTCTCTAGCAACAAAACCAGTTTAGCCTTTTCTTTCCATTGCCCCCAGTGCTCATTCTCACCTGTGTGTGATACTCTGCTGCCCCTTCAGCTGAGCCACTGATAGATTGTGTGTGATTAAATCATCCGAACTAACACAAAGCACAATAAAAAATCCAGGACTCTTCCCAATGAAGAAATGGTGACAAGAGAGGCTAAGGAAATGCGATGAGAGAAGAATTGACTCAGAGAGGCAAGGAACATAGTTAAAGTACTTACAGTTGAAAGGAAGATATGCCTTCTTAACATTTAAATGTGCATAAATTCCTCTGCATGGCTTAGAGCTCTCCAAAAAGCTGTGCTATGAGTGGAGGAGGCTCCCTGTGTGACAAGGAATACAGGTACTCACTAAGCAATGGTATGGGAGGCAAGGGAGACTCTGGAGCTCCTCCTTCCCCAGCCCTTGGGGAATGTCTCTCCATTTTGGAAATGTGTAGCTATTCCTGGTCATACATTGCTTCTTAGCAATAATAAGGATGTGTCTGCTCTTGGCATACAGCAGCCTGCAAGCATCTGCTGCCCGTTGTGCCCCGCGCCTGAAGAGCACCACTGCTTGGGTTCCCCCTGTCAGTGCAAACATAATTGAATGCAGCAATGAGGTGCTCCCCTCCTCTAAAGACAGGTGAGTTCTCCCTTTCTGAACAGGTCCGGTCCTTTCTCCATTATCCTGCTGCGTTCTCAGGGCTTTCCGGCAGTGGCTGAAATGCTTTGCAGAAATTTCATCATGGGCTGAAAGTGGTTTAGAAGATTGGCTCCCATTCAGCTTGACACTTAGTCTTGTAATTTTAATAATGAATTTTAATAAGGCCTTTAATACGATGGATTAAACTTCTTGGAAACAAGGGGTTTAAATAGCTGTTAAAAGCCATTAGACTTCTTTGTTTCCCTTGGGCATGCCGGCAAAGTTATAGGAGACTGCTCTGGAGTTTGAATTTGGTGAACAAAAGCTGTTTTCTAGGAAACATGCACATGTGAGGAAAGGTAGGGAAAATACCACAGACTCAGTCACAAAAGGAGAAAAAAGCCAGAAAAAGAGCAACCCAAAGAACTCAAAGAGAGCTCTTGGGTTAAATTCTGGCCTCAACAGGCCAGTGTTGCAAAAGCAACTCAATTCCTGTTTTGTGGAAGAAGTGGCTGGGTGTGGTTTTCTGTGAATTAGACGCAATAAAACAGCCACAATAGAAGAAAATGGCAACAACAAGAAAAAATTAATCAACAGCAGTAAACCGGAACTCCTACTCTAGCACCATCATCTTTTTTGCCTAAAAATAGGATAAAATATGCCTAGGACACTTCACATGACCTCAGAGTTTCGCTACCATCTAAAAGTGGTCACCATTTAGAACCTAGGGGACAGTTTGCATAATGCTGATTCTTGGCGAATCTGTTGCTGAGGTCCTGAGACACACAATTCATGGCAGTTTCTATAATGTCTCATCATAGACTGGGTTTATGGATGGACAGGGACATAACATGTTTAATGCAACACAGTGATCACCCATCACTCCTTTGCTTTCTTACAGTGTTAACTTTGCTTTCTTCTAAGGGCAAACAGAATCTAAGGGGGCATCGCTTGGATACCTAAAGTAATGCACTGGAACACCTCGTTATGTGACCAGTGGAAGTGTTGAAAAACTGAAGAGACCGGTCTGTTATGGATTAGCCTCTCAGCTGAATTTTCTTGTGCTTGCTAAAGTACAAATAGTGACAGTTGGTTTTGGTTTTTGGGGTTTTTTTTCCTCAAACTAGGGAGTTCATAAAAATTTCTGGATCCACTGTCGGTCTTCAGTGATGGACCTCTGATTTTAGCAAACTTAAAAGAGTTTGTGAGCTCTGGGAGGCTGGAAAGCTGTCTGGCAGAAAGGACGTGGGAACATTGGTTGACAGCCGGCTGAATATGAGCCAGCAGGGTGCCCAAGTGGCCAAGAAGGCCAATGGCATCCTGGCTTGTATCAGGAGTGGTGTGGCCAGCAGGAGCAGGGCAGGGACCGTGCCCCTGTGCTGGGCAC
>NW_009270001.1:4458265-4458849 GCF_000687185.1 Egretta garzetta | reverse complement strand
AGCGCAGGGGGGCGGGGGGAGGGGTCTGGAGCCCCAGGCTGCTGGGGAGCGGCTGGGGGGGTTCAGCCTGGAGCAGAGGAGGCTGAGGGGACACCAATATATGGCTCTCTACAACTGCCTGAGAGGAGGCTGTACGGAGGTGGGTGTTGGTCTCTTCTTCCAAGTAACAAGTGATGGGACGAGAGGAAATGGCCTCAAGTTGCACCAGGGGAGGTTTAGATTGGATATTAGGACAAATTTCTACACTGAAAGGGTTATCGGGCACTGGAACAGGCTGTCCAGGGAAATGGTCAAATCCCCATCCCTGCAGGTATTTAAAAGTTGGGTAGAAATGTTTTAGCAGTGGACAGGTATGGTTGGACTTGATGATTTTAAAGGTCTTTTCCAACCAGATGATTCTATGATTCTATCCCCTGAACATTCTGGTCTGCAATCTATTGCAAGCATCTTGAGTAGTGTGAGCCAAATAAAGATTTTAAAGTCCTGCTGTGCAGCTCAAGGACCCCCTCAACTTTATAGCCAGCCCAAACAGGGCTGCCATGGTTTAGCCCTAACCAGGAACTGAGGCCCACACAGCCTCTTGC
>NW_009270001.1:4416489-4458206 GCF_000687185.1 Egretta garzetta | reverse complement strand
CAGTGGGGTGGGGGAGAGAATTGGGAAGGAAAATTGAGAAAACTCATGAGTTGAGATAAGGACGGTTTAATAACTGAAATAAAGTTAAATAGTAGTAGTAGTGATGCATGATACAATTGCTCACCACCCATTGATCGATGCCCATCCAGTCCTGGAGCAGTGATCATTCCCCCCCAGACAACTCCCCCCAGTTTATATACTGAGCATGATGCCATATGGTATGGAATAGCCCTTTGGCCAGCTGGGATTTTGTGTCCTGGCTGTGCCCCCTCCCACCTCCTTGTGCCCCTGGCAGAGCAGGGAAAGCTGAAAAGTCCTTGACTGGTGTAAGCCCTGCTCAGCAACAACTGAAACATCAGTGTGTTATCAGTATTCTTCTGGTACTAAATCCAAAGCACAGCGCTATGCAGCTACTAGGAAGAAAATTAACTCTCTCCTGACCAAAACTGGGACAAGGGCAAAGAGCTACATTTTGCTGGGATTACAGCAGACTTCAATCAAGGTGCAACAGTTGTAATAGCTCTACCCTTTGCAATTCTGGCTCCAAGCCTTCCAATAAATTACAGTTTCCAAAGCCTTGATGGTTTGTGATTTCGTGTCTCTCACAGAGGACCCATTTTTTCCAAGCTTCAACATCTGCAGAGAGGCTGAGTGGCCGTATGTGAGACAAGGAGGCAGAGAATGATCCCTCTGGCTAAGGCAGGGATGCAGTTAAGAGCACAATAATCTCTTTCTCTTCAAGTGATGGAAAAGCTCCATAATGGAGCAGACGTTCCCTGAACTGTACAGATGTCACATTAATGCCGTACCCAGGTGTACAATGGAAGCTAATTGAGGCAAGTGAGCAAAAGATTGTGATCGATGCCCATCCAGTCCTGGAGCAGTGATCATTCCCCCCCAGACAACTCCCCCCAGTTTATATACTGAGCATGATGCCATATGGTATGGAATAGCCCTTTGGCCAGTTGGGATTTTCTGTCCTGGCTGTGCCCCCTCCCACCTCCTTGTGCCCTGGCAGAGCAGGGAAAGCTGAAAAGTCCTTGACTGGTGTAAGCCCTGCTCAGCAACAACTAAACCATCAGTGTGTTATCAGTATTCTTCTGGTACTAAATCCAAAGCACAGCGCTATGCAGCTACTAGGAAGAAAATTAACTCTCTCCTGACCAAAACTGGGACAAGGGCAAAGAGCTACATTTTGCTGGGATTACAGCAGACTTCAATCAAGGTGCAACAGTTGTAATAGCTCTACCCTTTGCAATTCTGGCTCCAAGCCTTCCAATAAATTACAGTTTCCAAAGCCTTGATGGTTTGTGATTTCGTGTCTCTCACAGAGGACCCATTTTTTCCAAGCTTCAACATCTGCAGAGAGGCTGAGTGGCCGTATGTGAGACAAGGAGGCAGAGAATGATCCCTCTGGCTAAGGCAGGGATGCAGTTAAGAGCACAATAATCTCTTTCTCTTCAAGTGATGGAAAAGCTCCATAATGGAGCAGACGTTCCCTGAACTGTACAGATGTCACATTAATGCCGTACCCAGGTGTACAATGGAAGCTAATTGAGGCAAGTGAGCAAAAGATTGGTGTATCGCAAAAGATGTCAGTCCGGCACGCAGAACCCAGGTGTTCTGTGGGAAATAATTAGATCAGGATGCGAAGGCGAGATGAGGCTTTGACAGGGGAGGCAGGAGGCTTGGGAGGGAGAAAAAGCACAAGAAAGGAATAATTAAATTAAGGAGTTGGGTAAAGCAAGGAGGGTGGGGATAGTGCTGAAAAAAGTGTCCAGTGTGTAGTTCAGCACAGGGCTTTGGGGCAGTCAGTAGGATTTGATGAAAACCCCGTGATGACGTGCAGGGAGGGCTGTTCCTCGCCGAGGGTCCCCGACGCTGTTGCTGCTAATGCACATTCTCGGTGGCAGTGTTTGCAAGCGCTTTCCTTGCAGCAAAGCCTGGGCGTGCCATCTGGGAGGGGTGGGAAGGACTGTGGAGGCCCGGGGACATGTTGTCTGCAATCCCCCATCACCCCCAGCTGAAATCTTTTATCAGAAGACAAGCAGCAATAACAGTGCTGCCTTTCTGATACAGGCAGAGTTCTAAAATGTTCCTGACTGCCCCAGCTTTGAGGTTACTTTCCTCCAGGTATAAGCCAGACTGAAGGCTGGAGTACAGACCTTTGACCACGGGGCATGTGGAGAGCAGGGCACACCAAAGGCTGGGCTCTTCCCACCTCTGGTGCCAGCTTGAGACACATGGAGTGGCAGTCTGCAGCTCTTTCTTTCTCCCGTGATTACAAAGGGGGACCAAAACCTGTGATGTAGGTAAGATGTCTCAATATTAGACTTGCCAACTTAAGGTGAGATAAAACCTGAACCAGGGGAGGTGTCTGTTTCTAATCAGGTAAGTTTAGGAACCTGAAAGTTTTGCTCATCCTACTGTTGCTGGTTGTAACATCTGCCTGGAGAATTTGTTTGCAGTCCACAGGGTTACCCACTATAATTTTCAGCTGTCTGAAGCCTGAGCATTCTCTTGGTGCATATTAAACTATTTTACTGCTTGTTCTTACTGACGTAACATAACAATGATGTGAAAATGGTGTCAGGTCTGAGCTTCCCATGGAATTTGGCTTGTTTTGCCACCATCTGTCTGTATTACTGACTTTTAAAACTGTGGGCTATGAGATAAAAACTGATAGTTTTGTCAAGCCACCTCTCTGGCATTTAGCTTTTTTCAGGCCAGCTGATGAAAACACATGTGTTGAATCCTAGTCATCTCTTAGAGGCAGAAACTAAGCCCTAAAGTGGTCAAGTTGTAACTATTCTGCAATTCCATGGCAAAAGCTAATGAAGTGTTTCAGAAGTCTATGTGATGGCTCTTGTAGGGCTCTTTATCTTCTTCAAAGAAGAAGATTAAAAAAAAAAAAAAATCCAAAAGACAGGGGGAGGAGTGCTTTATTTCTCTGAACAGTGGTTTGTTTTTTTTTTTTTAAAAAGGCCGGTAGGGTGTATGATGGGACACTCTTGTCGAATTGGACCTTTAAGTGATTTCTGACACCTAAATGCCAAGAAATACATTGGGCTTCTCATTCATTGTAGGTATCTGATGGTGCTGGAATGACTGCAGACCTGTGAAGTGCTCCTTGCTCGGTATTTTTAGTTTATAGAAGACCCTGGCAAAGATGAGTTTTGTGCTGTTTTATATACAAGTGGTTTCAGAGGGTAGGATTTATAAACCTGCCTTCTACCTTGTTGTTCAGAGAGACACAAAATTGTTTCTGCTGTTTCCAGCATGTAATAAATGGAGTGTTTATCTAATTCACAGTAATTTTCATGACACAGTGTCTTGGGTCTTTAGGTGACTCCTTGGATTTCCATTTTTCTTGTATAATTTCCTCTTACCCTCATTTAGATTCTGTAGAGTCAAAATTAGATTAGAGGCTCTGGTTTTAAAAGATCATTTATGTACATTAACTCAGGGAAAAAAAAACCCACCGCACAACACTTTGGCACTGAGCGAGGTCCTAACTGCCATGCAATCACATTGAACTGAATCTGTCCTAAAGTTTGTTCTCCCCAGGCAGAATGGGCACGGCAAACCATTTGACTAAATGGTTCCACCGGGAGTAGTTATATGCTACATATTTTCTGCAGCATGTGAAGTTCCCTGCCGTCCCTTCAGCTGTGTTGATACAACCGTGTGCGGGGTTGTAGTTTAAATCAGGTCTCTGAAGCTATCTGGGTTAAACCAAACACCACCACCTTGTTCTCTGGGGTTTTTTATCATTTTTGGACGTTTTTGCCTTGCCCAGCATCACTGTAGACTCTGTTGGCTGGTACAGCAGAGGGCCTGGGAGGGCTGCAGGCAGGACTGAATGGTTGGGACGGGAAGGGGCAATGGGAAAGTCTTTAGAGAAGGAAACTGAAGAAGTGTGCACAGTTTCATCCTTGCTTGCTGTGGTCTTTGCTTTCTTGATAGGCAAGGGACGGAGCTGGTCACATCAGTAATAGCCAGTTCCCTTTGAAAAGGAAAAAAGACGGACGCTGACCCCAAGTTAGATGGGAAGGACCAGCACAGGAATACTATAAAGTGCATGCATTTCCCTGGCACATATGATGGATTCCTTTTTAATACCCCCAGCACTTTGTAATTTGAACTGCTGCCTGCTATTTATTTTACTTTAATCTGTGTCATTTCTCTGTGTTTTTTATCTTCCTCCCTGCTGCCCCTCAAGTTATGTATTCCTTGCCAGGCTCCTATAACATTAGGGATCTTTTCATGAAGGGGGGACTGGGTTTGTGGGGAGGGAAAAATTCAATAAATTATCCATGCAATTTGCAACTGTCAGATTACAATATACAGAGTACTTAAAAATAAAATAAAATAAAGCAAATGTTTGCATTTACATTCCATACTGGGAACTTATATTTTAAACTAAAACTAAAGCCTTTATCTGAACTGTCAGTGTTATAGATGGTGCCTTTATATACACAAAGATTTGCATAGTTTTTATCAAAGTGATGCACTTAGCTGATTTACCATTCCAGCCTTTTATTTAGGAAGGTGGAAAAGATAATATTTTAAAGGAATATGAAAAATGGGGTGTCTTTATTCAGGCCAGTCCATCAATCTGTTTTGCATTAGTTCACTTTGGACACAGGAGCCCTTTTTGGTGGTTGTTCAGGATATGCCTTCTGCGAGACAGATTCTGGGCCTCGTCTTCCATCTTGGTTTCCAAACTCCATCTGTAAAGTGCCGCTCCTCCCACACTGTTATGGCACTGGCAGTCCTGCCCATGGCAGAATGTACTGGAGATCAGTTTAGCTGGATCAGTGAGGGTTGGGTTGGCTTTTCGAAGCCTTGCATTAAGTTCAGGATTGTTTGAGATCAGCTGTAACCTTCCGGTCACTCTGTGTTGTGTGGCCATGCTCCACAGATGGCGCAAATCTACTGTGGCTCTCCCAAAGTGTGAGTTCATCACAGCCTAACTCAGTCTGTCAGAGCTACCTTTCCCTGTCCCAGTGCTGGGCAAGACGTGTGACTACCCAGATCAGGGAGCAAGCCAACAAAAACCCAATGCAGCACTTTTATAGTATTGGATTTCCTAGGGCTGAACTCACTGAACTGATTTACTCAGCGAGCTCAGGTACACAGCGTCTGGTTGCAAGTGGGGCAGGGTGTCTGTTTGTGGCAGTCCCAATTTAGCTTATCCTGCCATGGAGCAGCACCTTTGAGCTATCTCAGACTGTTGACACGGAAGGTTTTAGCACTAAAAAAGTGCCGGTTTCAGTTGCTGGTGTCTGGTGCGCAGTTGTCTGTGTAACAGCCTTAACCAGGGAAATGACATTAAAGGGTATTCAATCCAGTGCACTAAAGCATAATGGAGTTGGATAGCAGGAAGTTTAGGTCAAATAAATTCAAATGGAAAAGAATGAATTCTGTCAAGGTGTTTAAGCACATTGTAAGCTTACCAAAGAAGGTGGTAAATTCACAGTGGAACGTTTATGCCGAGACTGGATGTCTTACTTAACGATAAGCTATAGTTCAGCCACCAGCAAGTTATTGGGCTTGATAGTGTTCAGTTAGGAAGAAAGAAAGAATAATTCCCTCTGCCATGGTGGGTGAAATCCTGTGGCCTGTGTTAAACAGAAGGTCATGCTTGCGGAGGGCTATGATCAATTCTCTTTCGAGATCTATGAATCTCTGCTGGTAGGTGTTTTAAGGTTGCCATTTGCTATGTGTTTTACTGAATATTTGAAGGGAAGTCCCAGATCTCCCGTGTGTGAAATTGTTTGCAGTTGTATTAATCTCTCAGAAATTATCTAGCCTTTGAACATATATGCCTTAATACAAACAATAACAAACTGCAGTGTCATCTAGGCACCCCCAAGTTGCTAGAACCCCAGAATTTG
The DNA here is from genome assembly GCF_000687185.1 of Egretta garzetta. Lineage (NCBI taxonomy): Eukaryota > Metazoa > Chordata > Aves > Pelecaniformes > Ardeidae > Egretta > Egretta garzetta. The sequence goes on along the minus strand of NW_009270001.1, from coordinate 4,452,306 downwards.
TGTTATAGTTTCTGTGAGTTAAATCCTATTTCCAAGAAGGCCGTGGAAATTGGACCCCTATAACCAGAATGGACTCTACAGCCTCAGTATTAGGGAGCCTGGATTCCCATCTGGGAGAATCTGATGACTGAAAAGTGGAGCAAAGAAGAACTCACAGTAAGTCAGATGTGTTTGAAAGCAGTGGGCTGTGTGTCCATGGAAAGTACAACTCTAGAATCCCCTCTAGAGGGCAGGCACTGACCTTTTTTTTTTTTCCCCCCTGAAAGTAGCAGTTTCCACCCTTTTGGCTCATATTCTGCATTACGTTAGTCAGATAGGAATGGGAGTGCAAACACCTAGCTGGGAGTTTATCCGAAGTACCAGGCTCTCCACAAGCATCAAATAGTATCCATCTTTCTGATGAAGGTCCAACTCTCTGCTGCAGAGAAAACAAACAAACAAACAAAACAACAACAAAAAACCCCCCACTCGTGATCTTCTCCATTATAAAATTAACCTCTCCACTATCTTCAGTATTCACTGAAGTCTATGCTCTTCCTGAAGCCTCTTCAGAAGTTCAATATGAAGCTAGAATCAGGGTTCAAAAGTTCTTCCATCTGCTAAGTTGGTCTGCTATAATTGTCCTCAGGTTTCATTGGTCCATGGAAAGAAATACTGGTCCAGTGAGTACACTCTTCTGTCTATTTCTCTAGACTGTACTTGCAGCTTCCTACAAGCTTTGGTAACATTGGAGGGTCTTCTAGAGAGTGTATTGCCCACAGAAATGTGACAGAAGTGTTATGGGCTCCCATGGCCTTCAGCCCCTTTGTATATAAAACCTTGACACCTGGATTCAGCTTATTCATGTAAGAATCTTTTTTTTTTTAAAGAAAATATTCTCTCTCAGTTACAGCAAAGAGTTTACAATCTCCATCTGAGAGGAAGCTGAAGGCTGCAAATCACAAGAAAAGAATTTTGTTTTCTTTTTGAATATTGTGATTCTGAAACTTGATCTCACAACATCTGGGGTGGGAGAGGGCAGACCATTTTTGTTATCCTGCCTCTCTCAAATAGCTATACCTATTGCTATTTACTGCTGCTCTGGAGAAAAGTGAGTTTTATTACTTGTCGTGATTATGTGAATCTAATGCAATGGAAATTATGATGTGTTATGGCAGCTCCGGGTATGGGGCTGCAGTTCTAATGTGGGCAAAATCCCCTATCGCTCTCTATTCCTAAGCATCAAGCGTCTCATCCATTTTCCTTGTTTCCTCTCTTTGATGTTCTTATTGAAATTAATCACTTGACAGCAGCAAAGGCTCGTTCCTAGCCTCCTGTGACTTAGCTATCTATCATGGATTTTATTTAATATAATAGTACAAAACCTTCTTGCATTCAAATCTGTTTTGATGTTTGTTTAGGAAGTTCATGAGTTATTATCTCCCTCCCCCTGCCCACTCAAGCCATGTAGAGCTTAGGAATTGCTGGTTGTCATTCCACAGCCACGGTGGCCGTCTGAAGTGATCGTGGGTGTTGGTATTAAACTAAGCTTGTCCTGATCCTTAAGACCAGGTTGCCACCTTCCTACCTCCTCCTGGAGATAAAAGAGAATCTCTTTGACAGCTTTGCACAGAGCCTGTGAGACACACCAAGGCCGTAGCTGTTCTGTCACGCAACGCACGTTTTGGTCTGGGAATAGTTCTCTCTTCTGCATGTTTGTTAGGCTGTGATCTCTCTGAAACAAAAACCCTGGCACAGACCCAAAACAAGTCTGGAGTGTAACTTTCCACTGAAAGACAGGGCTGCTTTTCGGGGAAATGGGTAAGGAACCGAGGTGCATGTTAACAGCCTCGAAAGCCAGGAATTTAATCAAAGTTAGTCATTCACAGCAGAGACAGGCATGTGGTCCTGAAACAGATGTCAGACAGGAGCACAAGAAGCCCATTTGACTGTCTCAGACTAGATACACACCAAAGCTAGGTGAGATGAATTGCAATCTGTGTGATCTACCCAAGTTTGTACAGTAAATGCTTGTCTTGTTAGAGAAACCTGAGGGTCCTTGCCACTGCCTGACCAAGAAGGTCATTGTGTCCTTACCTTTCCTACAGAAATCAGTGGGATTTTTAACTACTCGGATGACTGAAGTAGGGAACAGCAAATGGAGACCCTCTGGGGATTTGTCTCAAAATCATGCTATAGCTCCAAAACAAATCACTGCAGCCACTGTCAAACAAGATTTGGCAATCTTTTTTTCCCTCCTTACAGGAATATAGCAAAGGACCAAGTTACTACTAGAGACAGGCCCAGAACAAAACACCAGACCAGTGTTCTATAATGTGCAATTGTCAGTGCTACCATTTCAAGACCACAATCTGTCTGCTCCATCCAATAATACCATGATGCAAAGAAGTACATGTGTTTCCTCTCTTTAGAAAATGGCTTCCCAAGCCTGTTGATTAACAATTTAGATAATATCCAGTCATTAATCCTGTAGTGTTGAGACACAAGTTATTTTTATTATTTTTATGATTTTATTTTTAGAAAGGTAAATTACACTTCCCTTTTTTTCTGAAAGTGTTTTCATAGGAAATACCTACTAGAACAGATGAAGTGGATCATTAATGGGTTTGGTAACTGGGAAAAATAACATTTAAAATACTTGTAAGTGTTCCTACCAAAACATTTCCATAATCTCTCTTAAAATAGGCTAAATCTGATGGAATGACAGTTTGGCACTCTCTAATTCTTTGTGAGAGCTTTGTCACAGGTTAAAGAGAAAAGACTACCTGGCCAAGGAGTTCTGGAAGTTAGGCCAGAGCTCTGAGCTCTGAAATGATGAAAGATGGAAAGAATGGCATAGTTTTCAAAAGAACAGAGATGATATTTGAAGAATCAAGTTTCTCACCTTTGAGTCAGATTGACTGTGTCCTTTTAGGTACATAATTTAGGCTTACCTAATGGAGATGGCTAAATCAAACTGCAGTCATCCTCCTGTAGTCAGTGGAGACAGGTGCCTTCAAAGGAAGAGTGGGGTCATTAACACTGCTTTTGGAACTCCCTCTCTTTTTTTGTTAACATTGAAGGGAGTCTAAGTTGTACTGGGAAGGAACAGAAAACCCCCAAATGTTGTAATCATACATAGAGCATATGCTGATAAAAATATAAAAGCTTTTGTAAGTGTTTTGAGATCAAAATCCATTCGAATTAGTCATTAATTTCTGCTCATGAATTTTTAGCTGAGTTAAAAAAATTCAGTAAAAAATAGGAATTGCTAAAAAACGCTGAGGGACAGCCATGAAAAGAAAGTTGAGTTGGAAACAATACATTGGTCTCACTGGTGTATATTTATTTACTTAATTTTCAAGATCTCCCTTCTGTTGTATTGGCTGAAATATTGGCACCATACCTTTCTATCAAAGACCTTTCATTTCTTCTGGAGCATTATCTCTGCTGCAGCTGGTGTGGCAGGCAGAAATGGATAAATTGATTCTTGAGTTTTCTTCCATGACACAAAACCTTAAAAATTAACACATATTGACTAAATTACTGGACCATGTTGAATACTGAAAGTACTTGAGTTCATGTACCTGTTGACTCAAAAGGCAGAGCAAACAAAGCAAACCCATATGAAATCTAGTATTTTACGTAAGAAGCATGGTTGTCATGTTCTTTCATATTGCCAGTGGCTGAAACTGGACTCATCTTTTTTTCATTTAAAGAAGGGCCATACTCACAGGTATTTTAAATACCATTATGAGACTAGTATTGATAAGAACTCAATAATTCCATAAAATAAACACAAAACTTTTAGTGACTTAGTGAGTGAATACTTCTGCATTAGAGAAAAACTGTTACCCCAAAGCCACAGCTGCATATGTTTAAATCATCTGTTCTGCTTTGAGTCCTTAGGGAGATTTATGTTACCCTGCAAAAACAGAGGGTGGTTAAGAACAACCAGAGCAAAATTTTATTAGTGATGAGAGTTGAGAAGGGAATGTTAAAATCACACAATGGGAGCTATACTTTTAGTCTAAGCCAAGACTATTGCCTATTAGATTTCTCCCAGGGAAAACTACCAAGAAACCAGCAGACCCACATATGTGGATATTTGCTTCCTTCATCTACTGGGCCAACACCATGTTGGTACACCGCCAGTGGGGAAACCACCTCTGTTAAATTCAACCAAAGCCAAAGACTACAATATAGTAATTTAATCTGCTATCAATCTCATAATTAAATTTCATTATGTATTGTATTAATGCAGTGATTTGATCATTCTGAGTCTATTGATTTACTGATTTAATTTTAATTGTGACCTCAATTTGACCAATGCGTTGTTCGGTCTTTAATTATGCTAGTAAAAATGTAGTGTATTAGCTCACTAATAGGCACTCTTAAGTGAACATTTTCTTTCTCATCCTTTTAAATAAATCCATTAAAAGTATACAGAACTGTTTTATTCTGCCTGTCTGCAGTGTGGGTCATGCATTCTGAAGATACAATTAACCTCAAGTGAGAAATTTGCAAGCCACTAAGTTATTGCATTGAAAAGTAAAACCAAGGTCTTTTCACCTGATTATGTAAGACATTATAAAGCCTTCAGTTTCTTGCTGGAGAGAGAATTCCAGAGCAGAGATGAAAAGATAGGACGAAATGAACTGAAATGCTGAAGTTTGGAGTTTTCTTTTTCCTCTCTTTTCCATTAGGATATCACTCAGGGAACACAGTACCACCAAGGGCCCATCTGGTGGCACTGTAAGCTGAAGTCTTTCTTTCACAAGCAGAAGGACAAGTCTTACACAAAAAAAAAGAGAAAGAAAAGGACAATTCTCACTAATGGAGCTATTCATGTTGCAGTGGTCAAGTGACATGGTCAAGCTGCATTTTATGGGCCTGTTCCATCACATTCTCTTCACTCCCATCCTCAAGATTTCTCTGGATAGAAGTATCTGATCTTTTTATTCTTTTTTTCTGTTGCTGTTGGTTTTTTCAGTTACAGCAATTATCAGGGAATAGAAAAATGCCCCTTGTTAAATAAATGCCCAAATATGTGACCATCTATGCATTAGTGTGTGTGTGTCTACTTTTTTTCCTGTAGTGTCAGAAATTTAGTAATTTGGTAATACTGAGCCTGGTAAACTTACTAACAAACCTAAACATGCACTCAGAAATTTGAAATGTAGGTATGATGAACACATAGATGTATGGATTATTTATTAGTTCTTATTTTATACCTTAAAAAGCATTCAGTATGCTCCTACTTGGAACTGCTTGTAAAGATACCCTTGCTCTTTCACACTTTATGCATTAATGAAGAGTTAATATACTGCATTTTCTTGGACTAAATGCACCCATTTAAAGCCATTGAGATTACTGAATTTTTACTGGCATGACTTGGGGTCACTGACGGGGAGATTCAGGTGCCTAAACCTAGATGTCCAGGGCCATTTTAGATGCTATAGGGTATCCAAGACCTCTCTGATGTGCTGCAGAGAAGATGCAGGAAATCTGGGGCACCCAGGTGGTTGGAAAGTGTATGGGCATCGTGTCAGAAATCACACAGAATTACCTCTCCCCAAGTGTTACAAGACCTTTGTAAGTTCAGGGTGCCTCAATCCTCTAGGGAACAAATACAAAGGCTGCTCACATCAGTGTCTACATGTGGCACTGGGGTAGGAGCTCTCTCCACCTTTCCCTCCTTGGGTGTCTTCTATCACTTGTTTGGTGCTGCCTTTGGCATTCTTAGGACCTTTACATGAGCTTGTTTACTTCAGTAAAATAGTAGCAAGTGTCTCTGGGAAGGGAAGGGCGAGTAGTTTTCTGCTAATTTAATGAATTAAATTGATACACCACAGGTCCAAAATCAGTTCAAGAGTGGGTGGGACCTCATGGCTGTGAGAGGGACAAGGAAGAAGGATGGAGACCTCCTCTTCTGGCAGCAGGAGTCCATTACAGCATTTTCCTGCATTTGAATCAGCACCTCTTGAGTCTCCCCACGGAGGGCTTTGGCACTATTTCCACCAGGCCAGCTGTCTGTTTTCAGGCCCAAAGCCAGCAGCTCTCCCCTAGATCTGATGTTGGAGGATATTTGGCACCTCCCTCAGCATGGCATGTACCCTCTGCAGAGCTACACACCTAATTTTGTGGTGCTAGGTGAGTCATGTGGCTTTTGAAGGTAGAATTTAGCTGCTATAACTAGAAGAGCATTCCACATGTAAAAATGGAAGTAGGTACCTTGGGGCATTTCTGAAAGAAACAGCAAACTGAGCATCTAACTTTGTATGAACACTTGGGAATGTCTTGCTATAGTCTCCAACTTCTTGTTCAGAAAGGGTTGTGATAGCTCATCCCAGGGCTGCCTACTTACCCTTCTTAGGTAACTTAGGTACTTACCACTTAAAATACTCCTGGTTAAGTTAATAGGGGTATATTCCATTTGTGGTTGCTGTGAAAGTTTCAGTGAGTTTAGGACACCTTCTTAATCAAGCCATTAACTTTTAAAGAAGCAGTAGAGAAGGGTAAAATGAAGCAGCAATAAAAATAATTAAGGTTGGAAATGGGTCTTTGTTGCTGCCTGGGAATTTGCAGAGGAAATCTGAGTTTTGACATACACTCTTATTGTCATGCTGCATTGATATTCAGACTGATGGTTGCTCAATGAATCTCTCTCTTTTTTCCAGTATAATGTGAGACAAATCTACACAAGATGAGAATATCTACGTGTTCAAAATGCAGACTTTCAACCTGATACAGTAAGAAAGGAAGTTTGTAATGGAAAATTAATTCATACTGGAAAGTGTAGTCAATAGACAATTACTGAGATACAGCTTGTGTTTATTGCTTGAGGAATTTTACACAAGATTTATAACTGCTAAAAGCAATTACCTTTACATGTGAAGAACAGTCTAAAAAGATGAAACTTAATTACTGCAGAATCCTTCAAACATTCTTTATCTCATGTAAATAATCACCAACCAGACAGTAATTAAAAAAAAAATTAGATGTGAAAGTCAGCATGTTATCCATGTCAAAAAAGATTTCAGAAAAATCCCCACATTGTCCACGACTCTAGTTCCATTAGTTTTACAGATGTGTGGCACTGATGGTTTACTTCAGATGTAAGAGGTGAAAATCAGATACAATGTTTGTGAAATTGAAGTCAAGTAGACACAAATTTTTGAAAAGTATTCAGGTGCAGTGCTGTCTCTTCCATCCCCTGTGCCCACTCTTTAGACCCCACTGATAATCTCAAAAACATGGGAGTTGCATTCTTCATGCAAAGGCTTCTGAAGGAGAATGGCAGTGTTAGGTTAGGGGTTGGACTTGATGATCTTAAAGGTCTTTTCCAACCTAAATGTTTCTATGATTCTGTGATTCCCTGGGTGCATTAACTCCCATTTGTAGGAATGAAAAAAATTATTTTTGTGTTGGCCCAAGCCAGAATGGCCTGCTCAGAGCTCTGCCTGGTAAAAAATTCCTAATGGCATCAAAATGGGATTCTCATACCAGAGGCCACTCTTTAGCTCCTTTTGCCTGACCCAGCAGGTATGTTCAAGCTCACTGAAAATACATCCCTGGGGCAAGTTATAATATGGACAAGGTACCTGATATAGTGAAGCCAATTTGCTAACTTGGAAAATAAGATACTGAATGCGTGACATTAATGCGTTTTAAAAACATCAGAAATAAAGGATTTGTAAAGACACAAAAGCGAAGCAGCCAGATACAACTGGGAGTCTCAACACCAAATAGAGAAGATGATTCAGAGTATGAAGACCACCTTAGCACAGCAGGAGACCAAAGGCATTGGCCAAGTTGGGTTTGGTACTGAAGAATGGAAAATTGAATCCTCTTTCTTCAGATTCTTGGGTTGCTAGTTGTCCACACACCCAGACCCAAACACCTACTGGATTCAGCTCTGGAAAGGTATTTTCAATAGGCTTTGTTTCTGTGGGTAACTGGATTTCAGGTTCCAATTTTTCAGGGAGATAGATATGTTCTTTCAATTTCTTTTTCTTTTTTTTCATTATGGTATGGCACACTTACTGAACAGATCTCAGATCTGTAACCGATGGGCCATGGGCATTAGCTCTATTTTAGTCTCTCTTTTTTCTCTGTAATACACAATAGTTATACTCTGACGAACTGAAATGCCTAACTCTAACTGAGGCATGAAATCGGGATAACATACAGAACACACATGTAGAATATGAGCAGTCAGATAAGATAAAGCAATGCCTCCTTTTTTCCCCTTTAAATTCTGTGACATTCAACCTGTGTACTTCAGTCTTTTGGTGAGTTAATATTTTTATAATATTTTCCTCTTCATCCCCAAATCAGAAAGGAATATCCAAAATGAAGAGTGTGAAAATTCTTCTCTTTCTGATTGTAATGACCATAATTAACTTTTAGATATGAATTCTGTTTCCTTTTTGTCTTTTTTTTCTTTCTTTTTTTTTTTTTTAAAGAAGACCAATATGTGAATAAGTGTTTAATGCCTTGTGCTTTAGATAATGAAGATCTCGAGCCTGAAATACTGTGAATACGTTGCAGTGATTTCAGGGGAGTTTTGACTCCATGCACAGGTGCAGAGTAGAGAAACGATGAGAATTGCAGTACATTTTCACCCTGGAGTGAAAGGAAGCTGAAAATTGGTTATAGAGAGAGAAGTGTGTATGAGTAGAAAATTTCCTCTGATCTTCCCTCTGCAAATTACTTCTGAGATTAAAAGAGTAATTAGAAAGAAAAAACAGAAGAAGATTTATTGGTCAATGAGTCTAGAGTTCTGGATTTGTGCTGCTTTTGTTGGAGCTGCAGCAATCTTTTGGTTTATTTTAGATGCTGGGAAGGCATCTTTAGCACAGCAATTGCAATAAAACAGAAGATAGTGCTGAAGTGACCCAGGAAAGGGACAAATGTGCTCAGGGAACGTGCAAGCTCCTGTGATTGCCTTCGCAGCAGCATGTCACTGGGCTCAGTGTTTTCCTTTGCAGGACCCCGCCGGCAACCCCAGGGCTCCCTCGCTGAAGGAGGGAGGTGTCCTCTCTGTCCCTTCCATGCTTGGGCTTCTAAGAGTAGTAGTAGCAGTATTTAGCATCAGACAGACAGACAGACAGATGCCCTCCTGTTGCAACCCCTTCCTGAGCCTCAAATCTGGAAGCAAAATCTTGTGATGTGCAATTACAGGATATAGGTTAACACAGGAAGATTTTTCCATTTAACTGATCGAGTGCGATAAGGGACATACCTGATGGAGGTACGCCCCTGCCACAGCTGGAGGCCCAGCCGTAGGGCCAGACCCCATGTGAAAGGGTAGAGCTCTCCTATCGTGGCCTGTCTGCTCCTTTTTTGTGTGCAAGGGGAGAATCAGGGCTTGATGGCAGAACAGATTTGGGCCTTTGTGAGCAGCTTTGGCATAAAAGGCAAGACGTATGCTTGGGCTATTATACACAGACCTCCTGGGTGACTTCTCAGTTCTTGATTACATTTTAATTATTTTTGTAATGTGAAAGTGAGCCTACTCTCCTGAGAAGAAAGAACTGTTTCTATTAATCTAACAGGTTGTAGCAGAGGATCAGCAATTAGCTGTGTGCTTTTTATTATGCTATAATTATTAATAACAAGGGGCCTCCAGCAGCCTCATTTTCCGTAGCAAATCCATTGGATCAAGCAGTTAGATGGCTCCTTTTGGTCTAGCTTTGACAGAAGGGTCAAATGTGGCGTGAGCTGTGTTGAACCGAGCAGAGCCTGGACAGGTATCTCTAGCTGATCTACCCCATATAATGTAGTAGAATCATAGAATCATTTAGGTCAGAAAAGATCTTTAAGATCATCAAGCCCAACTGTTTCATCAAGTCCAACCATCAAGCATCAACAGCGTCAGTTCTGGGTACTATACAAATAGGTTCAAAGAAAGTTCCCTGCAAAACACAAACGAAGGAGCTATCTTCCTTCATTTCTGTTGTTATTATTAGCAGTGCAGACGGACTCTCCAGCAGTTAGGGCTACCTTTACTACCATCCAGCTGAAGACAGATGGAGAGCATTTGGGGGTTGTACCATAAATTCTGGTCCTGTTATTCTCTAGCCATCTGCAAACAGCCAGTCCTGGAGTTGATGGTACGTATTAAACCACCATGTTTTAAGCTACCTATGACTTGCTCAAAGTTTATTCAACATCACAGTTTCCAGGCCAGATGTCTACAGCCATGTCCATGAACAAATTCAGGGAGAACTATTTTTTTTTAAAATATTTCCTTTTTACACAGATAAAATCCATTTTGCCACTGTTTTACTGAAAACCCATAGCTGCTCAGAATTTCTCTAAGAGAGGCTGAACTGTGGTATCAGAAATTGTATGTGTTGGGTCTGTAAAATCTCACAGGTGCAAAAGAGATTTTGGGAAACACATTCCTGAAAACCCTATCTGGCAAGAGTCTGGCTCTCCCTTCAGTGCTGTCCTTCTGAGGGACAGTGCCTGCTCCTTCCCAGGATGGCTGAGGCTGAAAATGATTGTTGCTTGGTGTGAAAATTTAGTTTTCAGGAAAGAAAAAGTATATATGACCAGATAACATAAACATACAGAAAAGACTGTGAACTAAAACCTCAGTTCTATCTAAATTTTTCAGATCTTGATACTGCAGCCTGATTATTCTTCTGAGAGTGTTTCTGGGGATTGTTTCTGGACCTAGTAACTTCCAAGCAATACGGAGAATTTAACAACTGTAATTTTATTAAGGAATCCTGCTTCTATTTGATAGCTTCTGCTAGGAAAAGAGCTTTACAAGATTAGTGTCCCTCCAAGCAATTAAGTAGCAGGGTCCCCTAATCTCTGAAGTCATAGACAAAACAAATAGAGTAGTAGATGTTGCTTCTCTGGGATCATAACAGTTATTTATTGCTTTTAATAAGTCTGAGTTTGCTTGGATCTGTCAGGATACCCTTTCACGGTAGTGTCAACAGGACTAATTCTGGCAGTCATTGGAGCTGATAAGGTGAAATCAGAATTATGACCAATGTATTTTTTATTTTCTTGCATGATGAAGGAAAAAGAGAGCCTAGAAAAAACTCTGGGGAACTTCAAAACCTGTGGTTTTCTAGCTCTTTCATAAAACCTTGTTGTTTTAGTTTCAAGTTTATAAAGCTCTCACTTTTCACATCTAGCAAGGCAGTTTTATAGTGAATTTGCACTTTTCAAAGTATAACAAAACAGAAAACCACTCATGTTGAGCTCCTTTCATGGTTTTGTGTTGATTTTCATCACCTGTAACATAGGTCAGGGCACAGCTGTGATCAGGCAGGTGTGGAGGACCTAGGCAAGGCTGTTTTTCCTCTGGTGTGTTAGACTGGGTGCCCTTAAGAAGATGGACTATAATGTCTTACGTTACTAATTTATCATATATTGCTGCATTTGGTCAGGAGGGGCATTTCTACCATGAGAGTCCCAATATAGGGGCAGTCATTGCAATAATTGCTGGACATATAAATAGGAAGAAGTGTGGTCTGAATAATGGAGAGCATCATGAATATGTATTTTGGAAACTAAAGGTCTTCCCTCCATGCTTTCAAGCAGGAAGTGGGTGTCCAGCTCTGTGGTTTTTTGCTCTGGGTAGTTGCACCATTTTATGTATCCAGTGTTACTTGATCAAGATGCTTGATCACCTCACCTGTTTGGGCAGGAAAAGTGCTTGTAGTTAAGTTTAGGCTTGATTAGGTTTGCCTCTCGGAGCCAGTTGATGGCAGTCATTAGTGTAACAAAATTGTCTGTAGGCCCATATGTGTTTGCATGTGTTTATAATATACACAGATAGTAGAAATTATTTCTTAGGAACAACAACAGTCTATTCTCTGCTTCATTGTGCTTAGTGTGGTAACTGCCTTTTATACACAATTATTTTCTGTGTATTTTCCTAGATTTCTGTAGCCTTTACAAAGCATTTTCCAACCTCTCAAAGCTCTTCACCAAAAGCCAAATCTTCATCAGTCATCACGTATTCTGGATGAAGCCAGGCTGCTCCTGAAGAGTGGAAGTAAAGTTTGAAAATGTATTTTCACAGCCACCATGATAAATTATATTCACGATACAGCCTTTGAAACTTGTTTTACTTGTATGACACTTGGATAATGCTTGAATGTAATGTACATCCTCCCATGCAAAATGTGTTCGCCTGGAAACTGTGTGTGCAGAAATAGACAACCATTATGCACTGGCACAGGCTTCTAAGAATAATCAATATGGGACAGAAATACCGGGTTATCAGGGAGAGGGGATTTCTCACTAAATAACCATTCTAGCTCTTGCCTCAGTCCTGAATCACAAAGAAACTTATCTACACCCCACTCCCTCCAAAAAACCCCACCCTAAACCCTTCAAAAGAGTCCGTGAGCTGCAATTGAAAAATACATTGGATACTGAAAATCCTGGACTGAGGAGAGACACTGGCTTAAGGTGTATTTCAGTTTCCTCCTCCCTCCTCTTGCCATCTCCTACCTTTCCTGGAGGTAATAAATGACCTGGCTCTGCTCTCCCCATAGGAGACAATCCCCTCATCACCTTTTCCCCTGTGAACACTTATTTTTGCTTTATAGATAGCGGCAACATTTTCTCTCAGATGATTTAACTAATTACCATATCAAGTTCAACTCAGAGCAATTGTTCTCAACCTGAATTTAACACTGACAATCCCTGCTTCTCTTTCAGAGCAAAAGAAGAGCTTGTGTGTCAGAAAGCTTGACTATTTCTTCATCTATAGCAGTTATTACTTTTCCCTAAGCCCTCACTAGCCCTTAGAAACACACAAGGGCTCTGGGACAGTTCTTCCTTCATGCCCTGAGGATTATGGCAAGCATTTTAAATGCAATTATTTGATACTGCGATTTCATATGAATAAATTACCTTTCCCTATTGGAGTGCAGGCCAAATCTTGATGAAGGAAGCAAAGAGCTTTGTTCTGAGGTGTCTTTGCTGACCCTGTTGGGAAAGCTGGGCTGCAGGGCTGTGAGGTTGAACAGTTAAATAGTGCCTGGGGGGCAGCAGGCGGTAGATGTGACTGACTCTACCCTGAGGACTAGACTGGCCTTTTGTATTTGCACAGAGAATGAACTCACTGCCTCTGCAGCAAATGTTCTCGTTCCACCACAGGCTTTCCATGTATTATTTGCAGTGGGAAGGAGATCTTTATGTTTTTTGATTAAAGGCAAATGATAGTAAACAGAGATCTGCGGAGAGTCAGGTGAAGGAACCCAAGAAGCCCCTGTAATCCGTGAAAATGGAAGACACTGAATGGGCTACTCCTGAGACCACCAAAGGAGAAAGACACTGAATTGGTTATTCCTGAGACCAGTAAAGGAGAAGGATTAGCCCATTGTCCCTCCTGTGAACTCCATCAAAGGGAAATGACCAAATAAATTCTCCTCAAAAACCTTTCTGGCTAAAGTGTATGGTACCCTGTGTTGCCTTGTATTGCCTACAAGGGTATATTATAAATAGGTACACTATTACAGAGTGTGGGAAGAAGACAATTTGGGGACTAAGCAAAATTTATGGTGACATGTTTCAATGGGATTATGGGCATGATTTACTAATGGGATGTTTAGGGAAAGGACCAAAGGTGGAGAAACAGAGGTTCAAGGGAGATGGGAGCAACAAAGCATGGGAATATAAAAGGAAAAGGGTATAAAAAGGGCCAGTCAAGTGCAGACAGGTGACTAACCAGCACCCTTGCACTGTGCTTGTCCTCTGTCTTATCAGATGTTATTTCTGACTGTGTTTTGTACAGGCATGCTCTCAGAGGGTGCATGTGTGACAGTAGTCAACTTCAGACTGGACTAGCCAGAAGCAGGGTAAGCAGTCTAGGTGAAGACTCTGGTGCAGAACCATGAGTCTCAGGTGCTGGAGGGTCCAGGTGTCAGCAGTTGACTGGGGATGGGGGACCATGGCAGCCCAGCTCCCTGGGACTGGGGTGGCAGAAACTCCTGTGTCCCATAGCTCACTGAGTCAGCAACCTCTCAGCAACTTAATTTCTCAGTAGTAGTTCCCTCCTTGGTTTTTTAAGGAAGAAAAATTATAAAGGAAAGACACTTCTGGAAAAACGATGTCTTTCAGGCTGGATGGCTTTATTAACTGTGAGACGGTCTGTCTGAAACTGTGCCGCTATGACCCACCCATCCTGGGGAGGAATTTGCCTCTCCAGGCATTTGCATTTGAAGTTTACTGAAAGGTTTATGTGAGGATGTGCGCTATGATTTCCGTCAAGTTTAATGGCGTTTAAAATAAAACTGTTTCAACAGCAAGATGCTGCTCAGTGAATTTTATGCTGAGGGTTTCTATTAAATCCCTATAAACAGAAGTATCTGCAATCACTCTAACTGTCTTTCACGTCATCAGCTTAAATACCAGCAAGATTAAAAGTGCTGTAGAACTGAAGTACTGAAAAAATATGTGTGGGCTCATTTAGTTGTCTGGACAGAGGGTTGGTCCAAGCTACCTGAAGGGACGTGGAAAATTCAGGTCAAGCCCCTTCTGATGTAAAGTTGGGCAAGATCATATCAGCTCATTGCACAGAGGACGTTTGATACCGAACTGAAGAGCAGGAGAAGCATTTGGAGAAGAACATTTGGAGAAGCCTCATCTCCATGGGAAGTTTTTGTCAGTTCCCCAATACCTGAAGTTTTTCTTCTGGCCCTTTTCAGGAGCCAGTGATGTGATGTCTGAGCTGTGTCAGGAATCAGCGGTGTTCCTCCAACAGCACAGCCTGCCATGGTTGTTGTTTGCATGCTTTCTGTATAGCTCACGATATCAGGCAGTATCCTGGGCACATAAATAGCATTTGGAGAATGGATTTGAGCTCATTGACATGACCTAGCCTGACACTGGTCATCATGACATACCAGAAAAAATTGATTCAGGAGTATCTATGAGACTCATAGATGACAAAGATTTCTGTTTGTTCTCTGGTTTTTTACTAATATTTCTAAGAAAAACAGCTCATAACTCTCTAGCAAGAGTGACGGTTTAAAAAGTACCTTGTTTATAGTCTTTTTTGGCACTCTTTGGGAACTTGACTATTTCAGATGATTCTGACCTGCAATAACAAAGGGAACTAGACCTGAAGCCAGCTCTACCTAAAACAAGCAATTTCCATGTTTTTGAGATTCTGATTATGTGTCCTGAGTTCTTGAGAAAGAGCTGCCCAAAGTCGACATCTAAGTACTGTTTTATAGATATACAGCTATGATTAATTTTAAATGGGAATCTAAGCCATTATTCTGATGTCTCCATTTAGACACAAACCCAAACATTCAAAAAATGCTGAACACAAACCAGCTTGTAGAGAAATCAGCTATCAGCAGCTCTGAAAATCCATCACTTCTTTCTCTACAGTGCCATGCTCTTCTTTCCCCTGCTCCACTTGTTTTTCAGACAGGAAAAGTAAATTGCACTTATTAGGACACTGTCACATATGTACCTCATGAAAGCCTACAAATATAAACGATAGGAGCAGATAAAGGGAACAGGAAATTTCAAACAGTTGTGCAGTAGAAGGATAGACCAGAGTAATCAACAAACCACCCTCCCTCACACACCTCCATCGCATGCATGCATGTCATGTACAGCATGCTCCAGCACGTCTGGGTTTTATAATAGAATCTCAGAAACCTCATTCCAGATATAAGATAAAGTGACAGGAGAGGTGGAAGTGTCAGGAGCCTGTAACACTATGGAGATGGCCAGCTTAAATTCTGAGCTGGCAACAGGGTCGTGTTCTCAGGTAGGAAGGAAGGAAAACAGGAACAAGGTAGGGAAGGATTTTCTAACAGTTCTATCAAAGGAAAGTTTTCTGCTGTAAATCTGATGCCTGATTCAACTCTAAGGGCATGAAGAAGAGACACCAGCCAGCCAGAGGAAAGATCTGAACATCAGACCAGATTTCTCCTGAAAGACAGGTCCGGCTTGACCAACCTGATTGCCTTCTATGACCAGGTGACCCTCCTAGTGGATGAGGGAAATGCCATTGGTCTCACCTACCTGGACCTTTGTAAAGCCTTTGACAGTGTCTCCCACAATATTCTCTTGGAGAAGCTGGCTGCTCATGGCTTGGATAGGCACACTCTTTGCTGGGTAAAAAACTGGCTGGATGGCTGAGCCCAGAGAGTTGTGGTGAACAGAGTTAAATCCAGCTGGTGGTCAATCACAAGTGGTGTCCCCCAGGGCTCAGTTCTGGGGCCAGTTCTGTTTTCATATCTTTTATTAATGACCTGGGTGAGGGGTCTGAGTGCTCACTCAGTAAGTTTGCAGGTGACACCAAATTGGGCAGCAGTGTTGGTCTGCTCGAGGGGAGGAGGGCTCTGCAGAGGGACATAGCCAGGCTGGATCCATGGGCCCAGGCCAGCTGTATGAGGTTTAACAAGGCCAAGTGCCGGGTCCTGCACTGGGGTCACAACAACCCCATGCAATGCTACAGGCTTGGAGATGAGTGGCTGGAGAGCTGCATGGTGGAAAAAGACCTGGGAGTACTGGTTGACAGCTGTCTAAACATGAGCCAGCAGTGTGCCCAGGTGGCCAAGAGGGCCAACAGCATCCTGGCTTGTATCAGGAATAGTGTAGTCAGCAGGAGCAGGGCAGTAATGCCCCTGTCCTGGGCACTGGAGAGGCCGCCCCTCGAATGCTTGGTTCAGGGTTGGGCCCCTCACTCCTGGAAGGACATTGAGGGGCTGGAGTGTTTCCAGAGAAAGGCAACAAAGCTGGTGAGGGGTCTGGAGCCCAAGGCTGCTGGGGAGTGGCTGAGGGCACTGGGGTTGTTCAGGCTGGAGAAGAGGAGGCTGAGGGGAGACCTTATGGCTCTCTACAACTGCCTGACAGGAGGTTGTAGTGGAGGTGGGTGTTGGTCTCTTCTCCCATGTAACAAATGATGTCCTCAAGTTGCATTGGGTGGGGGTTCAGTTGGATATTAGGAAAAAATTTCTTCACTGGAAGAGTGGTCAAGCATTGGAACAGGCTTTCCAGAGAGGTGTTGGAGTCACCATGCTTGGAGGTGTTCAAAAACCATGTAGGTATGGCACTTCGGGACATGGTTTAATAGGTATGGTCGTGTTCGGTTGACAGTTGGGCTTGATGATCTTAGAGGTCTTTTCCAACCTTAATGATTCTAGGATTCTGTAGTTCTATCACGAGTGCCCATAACCCTGTACCTCTGTAATACAGCACTGCCATTGCTAGTGACAGACTACTGCCTGTGTTTACACAGTCCCAGGATGGAGGCTTGTCCAGCCTGCTCTGTTTGAGTTTTTCTTGACCTGTCTGCAGCTTTGTTTTACTTGGTTTAGTTGTAACTGAAATTGTTCTAACTGGTGTTTATGCATAATATGTTTTGCTTTTGTATCTTTGTGTGGTGCCACTGTGTTTTGATCATTCTAATGTGTTAGAAAATAGAGGTGGGGAGACACGCTGTGGCATTGGAGGGTCTGGCACTGGATACCCCATGTCTATAAACAACTCGTCGATGGTTAAAGAAGTACAGATCTGCAGATGGATGAAGACGGTTTTAGGGTAAAAAAGAGAGCATAGAAACCACATTTAACGTATGGAAAAGCTAGCATGTATAGTGAGTTCAGATGTAATGCGGAGCTACAAACAATGAAGAAAGAGAAGGTTGTAAAAGTGTGCTGGGAAACATAAAATGACCCCAAGTGGAGGCTAGAGTGAGGAAGAAGAAACCATCTACATGATCACTATATTCCTCCCAGTGAAGGACTCCAGACCCTGAGAACTCACAATAACACCCCCATCCCCACCACCAGAGAGAACTTGGGACCCAAAGCAGCAGAAGAAACGTGCATGCCATAGCAGGAAAAAGGATAAAAAAACTAAGAAGTGTACGTATAACAAGTTTGACTTTATTAGTAGTATATTCTTATTAATATTATTATAAAATCTTTTTCTGTATTGAATATTATTTCTCATTCTGTAATAGGTCTGGACTAATAATTATTCTAAGGTCAGACCTTTAAAATTTCAGTTATACTAACAACAAACTCTTGATGGCTTTATATATAAGGTGTGTTTCCTGTTTGCACATAAGCAAGTTTTTGACCTAGCATGCCCTGGCCAGCTCCTCCTGCTCCTCCCTACACCTACAAAATTTCTGATGTCACTGTGAATGCTGAAAAAAAAAAGGGTATTTGGTGTTTTGGGGTGATTGACAGAGTATGGAGTTGTACCTACACTGCTATATCTTGCTGAGAGAATCCAAGTATCATCACCTTGTTACTACTAAATGCAGTCCTGGTTGAGTTTGTCTGTTTTTCTAGCTACTCTTTTGTATAGCACTTTGTCTTGCTATCTTGGCTCTCTTCTTTACTAATTTTTCCAGTTGACAATTAAATGACAGGTATTGAGGATCATTAGACTTAGACACGCATCATCTGTTTTTAGCTAAACTGCAGACAAACAACTTAAGGCTTAGAATCCAGGATTTCTCACTTCTCAAAACATTGTTTTTTGTTCCTTGATCTCATTTCAAGTCTGCACAGCTATGTATGTCCTTTATTCCCCTTTTAGTGTAGTCAAAGCAGACAAAATGGAAGGTGACTTGTAGTCATGTTGTTCATCTCTCCAACCAAGGCAAATGTTTCCTTCACCAGTGGTACCTAAGCTGTTGCATGCAGACAAAAAATGACCCAGGAGGTGGTCCTGGAGGTGATCTTCAGAATCATAATAGTGTATACTATTAATTGTACATTTTTTCCAGTTAAAAATTCTCATATTAAGAAGATGGGATGCAGGAAAAGTTTTGAGCCTTAACAGTACTCATAGAATCATTTAGGTTGGAAAAGACCTTTAAGATCATCAAACCCAACTATTCCCCTAACCCTGCCATCCCACCACTAAACCATGACCCTAAGCACCTCGTCTTCCCGGCTTTTAAATCCCCCCAGGGATGGGGACTCAACACCTTCCCTGGGCAGCCACTTCCAGTGCTTGACAACCCTTTCAGTGACGAAAGTTTTCCTAATATCCAACCTAAACCTGCCCTGGCTTAACTTCAGACCATTTCCCCTGATCCTATCGCCCATTACCAGGGAGAAGAGGCCAACCCCCACCTCCCTACAGCCTCCTCTCAGGCAGTTGTAGAGGGCAATAAGGGCTCCCCTCAGCCTCCTCTTCTCCACACTAAACACCCCCAGTTCCCTCAGCCACTCCCCAACAGCCTTGTGCTCCAGACCCCTCACCAGCTTTGTGGCTCTCCTCTGGACATGCTCCAGCAACGCAACATCTTTCCTGTAGTGAGGGGCCCAAAACTGGACACAGAATTCCAGTTGTGGCCTCACCAGTGCCCAGGACAGGGGCACGATCACTGCCCTGCTCCTGCTGGCCACACTATTTCTGACACAAGCCAGGATGCCATTGGCCTTCCTGGCCACCTGGGCACACTGCTGGCTCATATTCAGCCGGCTGTCAACCAGTACCCCCAGGTCTTTTTCTGCCATGCAGCTTTCCAGCCAATGATTCGGAAGCTTTGGTGAAGCTGTCAGTGCCTTGTCACAATTTGTGTGCTGTTACGCGTATGAGATCTGCTCCTTTGCAATCTCTTTGTGGTATAATTCAGAAAACATTTAAGATAGGTGATAGATGTTGTTTGAAATTATTTCAAAAAACTGTTTTAATGGGAAAAAGATGTATTCAATAATTTTCCACAAGAAGCACTAGGTGTTTCTAAGTTGTCGGGTTTTTTTCTTTACAGGTATTCAGGTTGTCTTTGCATGTTTGTGTATGTGTGTGCGCCTTATGTGTCTGTGTACTTTTTGGTTTTTTATCTTTTCCTCATTATCTGATTTTTCAGGACAGTAGGGAGAGGGGTGGAGAGGAGCAGACACCCTACTGTAAACATTATTCATTTGAGAAAAGGTGTAAAATGAAAAAATACAATACAAAAGCTAGAATCTTTCAAAAATAACTGAAATATTTTGTGAAAATGTTTATTTTCCCTTATCTTTAGTTTAAAATTATTTGTGGCTATGTTTATTCTATTATCCAACATGGTAAATATGGGGTCATACCTGTTGAACAAAAAAATCCCCAAACCCAGAGATCTAATCTGATGGCTAATCTGATTAGGTCAGCCAAGTTTTATCTAAAATTTGTGCCTTCAGAACATGCAGTGATTTCACCATTACTCAGAGTCTGGATTAATTTCATCCATTTCTGTTTCCTCTGGGAATTTAGCAATGCTCTTTGTAGCAAGGCTGTTTTATTCTCAGTGGTGTTGCTATATACATATCGGCCTTTGATAATACAATCTCATTTCCTGGATGGTCTGCATCCATTTGACGGGGATGTTCTGATGTAATTACGGACTGTGACTGTGCATACCTGGTTGGTCATGCCCCAAACTACGGAACTCTCAGCTTCCCTCGCATGTCCCAAACTGCAACAGATTGTTTTTCAAGTTTACAGGGTGAGGTGGAGCTCCTAGTTGTACAGCCTAATTTGCAGTTATCTTTTTGTCAGGAACTAGCTGGTGCCCTGCTTTGAGCAGGGGTAAGGAGGGGCAATGCCCCTGCAGTTCTCCCCCTGAAGGTACGGAAGGCTGCTGCTGGTGTCTGGGAGCCATGCAAAATGTGGCATTTACCTCTTGGAGGGATAAAAAAAAAAAAAAAAAAAAAAAAAAGAAAAAAGGAAAAATCAATATATAGAAATTAATGCGCCTTTGTGAAGATTCAGAACAGATGGGGAAAAGGTCAAGGATTCTTTGTTGCTAAGTGCGTTTCTATGACAACTGCAATGTGTATGTTATGAGTGAGCAATCATTTGTTCCAGCTGCTGGATCATTAAAGGGGCAGCATTTCCCGCAGCACTGGGAATGCTATTCATGGCTTATTTGCTTTTTCTTTCCCCCTCTTTAAACCAAGGTTCAACAGGTAAGACTCAGTGAGTACGTGGAAGCTTCAGTCAATCGTAGTGTGTTTCACCACAGGTCTGGATGAGTCTGGATTGCATAGTGCATGCCTCAGAGGATGCTGGAGGAGCTTAGTAAGGGGATTAGGGAGACTAATTTAGATTCAATCATGCAGTTAATTCTGTACACTCATGACAAGATATTCTATGATTCCAAGATTCCATGATGCCGGGCTCTGTTGGATGTGTTCCTGTAGAATTAATGGCATGACTTGAGAGATGCGTGTGACTTGTCTCTCCACTCACCTGTAACACAGGAATGACAGTATGTACAAAGACTTATAAAACATTGGGATATCATCTTAGAAAAAGTTATTTAACTGACTGATGGTGGAAGATCACTCCTTTCTGCACACATTGAAAAAAGAAGACAAAGCTTTTGTCATGGCTGTTTTGTCCATTACTCCAGCAGCACGGGGATCTCATCCAAGAAGCACAGATTTTAGTGTTCACAGGAGTCAAATTTGTGAAACCTTTCCATTCACCTCATTTTACTTTTTTTCCACTGTAATGCTTTCATTAAATAAAAAACCCAAACAACAAAACAACACTTAGAACAGGGTTGATACAGGGTCAATATTCATTGCCAGTGACATTGAACAACATGTTGGGTAATATTTCTGTTCTGTGAATTGCATATCTGGAAAAGGTGGCCTCTTCAGTGTCTCTGAGCCAATCAGTCACTTCTGGTGGAACATCCACCTCTCTGTCTTCTCTGCTCTGGAGAGCAGTACTCCAGCTGACAACCAGAAAATGCCGCTCTGACTTTCAATATGACATCTCATTGGCTTCTGGATGCTTCTGCACTCTGACATTCTTCAGTGAGGACTTTTTTTTTTTTTCATTTATCAGGATGCATTTGAAAACAGCAACTTCTACTTATTGGTTAAAAGAAAAGGGAAAACTGAACAGTCCCAAAGAAAATTCCGTGTCCACTGGGACTGACAGCTTCTCTAGACTGATATCTTCTTTTTGATCTTGTCTAGGAATTAACATGTCTTCCACTGTTTATGGCTTTATAATATTTTCTTTGGAAAACTCACTATGCAAATCCTTTACTACTAAGGAATGAAACTTTAGGGTGATCAACATGGGGGAAAAGCTTTGTGCAAGAAACATTAGGAAACTCTGAACATGCATGTCAGTAGATGTGACAGTCCAGTTGCCATCGAAAGATTTATTGTAGCAGGATAGAGAGGAATCTATTGCCATGACTTGCTTTGGCCAAATAGCAGTGAGTGTTATTTAGGTGAAAAATGACCTCTAAAGTTCCCTTCCAACACAAAACACTCTATGATTCTATGATTCTACGATTCTACGATTCTATGATTCCATGATTCCATGATTCCATGATTCCATGACTTTATGATTCTATGAAATGGAAGTTGCAATAAAACCAGGCCTTCGGTATCAGAACCTGGGTCATAATACAGGCTTGGTTAACAACTCTTTTTTCTGTCTTCTGACAGCCTTTCTCTTCTACACAGATTTTTTTTTTTCTCACACTTTCTTTGTTGCAGCTGGTGGAAGAAGAACAAAGCAAAGCGGCTGCTCTGTGTTTTGGATTCCATCCATCGTGCCTTGCTTTACCATATGGAGTGATAATGGACTCTGCTATTCAGATCTTGTTTTGTTCTTTGAGAAATAGGGAGAGGGAGGTATTTATTAAATTCAGTTGAGAGTGGCAGGGACAAGCTTAAGCATCCTGGAAACTGAGCATCCCTCAGTAATTTAGCATCTATGTGGCTGTCTTTCTGGAAGACTGGGCTTAGCTGCCCCCTGCATCACAGCTCTTTATCCCTCAGTTTAGGCTTTTCACAGCCAGCCATAACACAAATTTCTCCATGCCACCTCATGTAATTTTGCTTGGTGAAAGAAGAATTTATTCCTGCTTCACAGCCACAGCCTGGTGAAATAGGTAGTTACATTAGTGGTTTTGGCTTATGTCTGTGCTTTTAGATACAAAGATCTGGACTCATATCTGCTCCAAACTCAGTACAGGCAGGGCAGTTTAGCAGCAAAAAGCTGGAGTGTTGCAAGGGTTGTTCATATACTGGGTCACTTGCATTTGGAGAATGGGAACTAGGAGATGCGGGAAAAGAAATTTCATGGGGGACAAGTCTGCTGAAAGTGAAGCTGAGGAGAACTGGAACAAGCTGTACAAAGGTGCATAGATGGGATGGAAACTGATGCATTGCTATCTTGGTGCATCTCGGATTAGCTATCTCAGATTAGCTACCTGAGAGGAATGGCAGAGAAAAGATGGTTGGAGAAAATGAGTCTAAAGCACCAGCTTTGGAAAAAAAAACAAAGCAGAATTGGGAGAGACCTCTAGAGGATGTTGATTTCCAGAACCTTGAAGGTGAAGTCGAGTTCCTGAGTCTTGTCATCTGCTGTCAGAAAAAAAGACTCGTTGTCATGTTAGTGTATGCAGAAAGATAAGATGACAGTTTATTACTTCTGCCTGTTACTCTTCTGCCTAAAGTATCTTATGTGGTGCACTTCTGTGAAAGAAGCCAATCATGTCCCATCTTGGTGTTACTGAATTTGATGGTTAGCTTCCTTTAAAAATCTTGTAAGCACTTTTGGTTTTCCTCTGTTCCTTTTACAAATGCTAATCACACAAAACCTTGATTTCAGTATGTAAATATTTTACCCTAATTTTTTAGTATGTAAATATTTTGCTCTCATTATAGTATTCAAATGCCTCACAAGAGGTAACCCCCTTCAACACTTCGTGCTTTAGGGTGGAGAAGAGCTAGGCAAAAAGTCATATTTATATTGTTTGCAGTGTAGCCCAGATACATTTCGGTTAACTGGTTACGAGTTGCTTGAGCCAATCTACCTGTACTCATGTAGCACAGGTCCCACGGTGCTAAGCCTTAAGCTGTACGCAGGTGGAGGACATGACAATGGGAATAACCTTCTCTGAAACCTTGTTCTTAATGGTAAAAAGTTAAGGCTTAAAAAATATTCATTTTCATGCTCTTACTGAATGCCCCATTACAACCAGTTCTGAAAGTGCAGCTGTTGACCAGGAGCTGCTGATATTCACACACACTCCCTCTCCTCATCATGTTTCGACGGTAGAGCAGCTCCTGTGGTCAGTCTGACCTGACCAAACATGAGCTGTCAAACAGTTTCCTGACCTGCTGTTCTCACTTCCACAGACTTTTACAGGCCTAGATTTACCAAGGGGTAGGAAAGACTCTCCTGAGCCTTGTGGTGTTCTCATTGCTGCCTGGCTTCCTCCTCCCTCCCAAGCTGGTCAGGGATTTGGGGTCTCATCTTCCCGTGCATCAACGGTTCTCACTGTCTTTTGTGTGAATATATGTGTATACTGCACCACATTGCAGATGCAATGTTGCTTGCAGATTAACACATTTGTGAGTCCTTTAGGAGAAAGTTTCCTTAGTGAAACTTGTCTTCATCTAAAAGGCTATTAGCTATGAAGAGAGCAGAAAAATAAAACACTAGTTAGAGCAATAATCAACACGTCTGAGGATGGAGCTAAGTACTGTGTTCACAAATGTGAATATTAATAAGCATTTGCGAGGAAACATCAGTTATTTTGCAAAGCATATGCTGTAAAATGAAAATTTATTCTGTTACAAAAAAAAAGACAAAAAAACCCCCAAACAAAACCTCAAGAAATATTAATCAAAACAGCACAATCCTACATTATTTATTAATTTATTTAGTTTGCCTTTTTCACCCACTGCGTAACCTCAGGGGCTGAGATAGATAGGTAGAAAGATCTGCTAAGTGTCAAAGCCAAAAAAGACAAATTTACCAACCCATGAAGAAGGCACACTTGCCTCTCCCCTGCAAGTTCCCTGGATGTCTCCAGTAGTTTCCAAAACAGTTACAAAGGCTAATTAGGACAGAGGAGTTACAAGAGCAAGCTGTATTAACAGCTAATTAATCCACAAATGAGAGCAAACTGGATCACAATTCTTAGGCCTTTCAAGAGGGGCTCTGCCATGAGGTGGTGGCTGAGATCCTGGGGATGTCAGGAGGAACAGCACCTCTTTACCAGACTGATGCCAGGGCATCTACTGCTCCATCAGACTAGGAAGTTGTATCTGCAACAACACAGGACAGCTCTGCCCACTGGGAAAGGTGCCCAGCACTGGGTCCAGGGCTACTGGGAGCAGGGTCAAGCTCGCAAAGAGGTAGGCAGCTCTTTTAGAAGCCGCAGAGCAACTTGCTCAAGAATTGCACCAACAGATTGGGAAATTGCAAGCTGCCAGCTCGACTGGACGGTAACCTAAGGCAACATGCTCTAAATGTCATAAACACCAGTCATTTTATTTGCCCTTAATCAGTTTTGTTCATTTTTTTGAAAGGAGAAATATCAGAGCTGAAAAGATTTACAATATTTATTTTGTTAATTGCTTAAAATTTGTATTGATATTCAGCGCCAAGGCTGTGCCTTTCCTGATTTACTGCATATCATCGTTGTGAAATATTTTTTTTTAAATTCAATAACTTCAAAATAGCTCTCTAATGACAGGGTGTTTTCATTGCAATCAGTAATAAAAATTCTCCTTAATTTAGGGGAATTGATAAGCAAACGCTCTGTGTGTTTCCAGTACTTCCCTAGAATTTTCTAATTCTAGTTCCAAGCTTGTCTACTTTTTTTCTTTTCAATACTACCATTGCTGTAAGAAGCCCAAGTGAAGTTTCTCTGTTTCAGAACTTCTAACAGAGAATTAAAGTAGGCATAAGCTCAAAATAGCAAGGAGGAAAGAATGTATCTTAAACGATGGATGCTATCTCACTCTTCAAAATTAAAACCGGAAATTGTTTACTTTTGAGGAGCTAATAATTTTTTCATTAATCCAAACACTTCTTTTTTCAAGACATTATGAAAGTTAATTGCACATTTCTGAGCTAAAATGTACCAGGGAAATGCAGACTGTCATTGATACTTGTCAGCCATTTAGCCTGAGTCTTTCAATTATTTAGAGAGAGTAATTACTTACAAAAGTACTGTAATCATAATCCTTACCTGCTTCTGCTGATGTCAATACGAATTGCAGCTCTCTAGGAGAGCTTTTACTCTGTGTATTATTTCTTTTGTCTCACCATTATCGGTTTGTTTTACATTAAGTTCAATGCATCAGCAAGTCATTAGCAAGAAGCCAAGTGCAGTGATGGATCCCACAGATATTTTCCTCACAACAGTAAAACTCTTTGAGTCAAAAATAAAATAAGCTGATGCCATGGTGAGTCTCCAGTTTATTTTGCAGACTGAACCTCTATGAGCTAAATATGAAAAGAAAGAGTTTGCGCTGACAGTACTGCTGATTTCAGTAATGGGCTTTCAAGAGTGTGAGTATTTGCAGAGGAGTGAATAAATTGCTACAAATTCAATGACAAAAAAAAAAGAGGGAAAATGTTTGACGCACACACAAGGACTAAGTGCTGTTCATACTGAAAGCGTTAAGAGTTAAAGTACTCTGGGGTACGAAAGTGTCTGTGAAGATCTGAGAAAGTAAATAATGAATAATAAAACACTGTGAATTGGGATATGGCTGACCTGTAGGGACAGAAAAAAATCTCAGCCACTACCTTTTCCACAAACTTACATCATAGCTCATGATTTTTACAGGTATGTGTTAAGGGCAATATTTCTTTTAGACTAATGAAAGAAAGGAAAAAATACCCCTTCATATTATTGCAGTATTGGACAACCATCTACTGATGGAAAAACTTAACATGAGGAATATAAAGATTGACCTTAACAAGTCTCAGCAGTAAAACAGATTTTGTCAAGAAAATATGATGGTTTTGATAATTGTTATTTTTCTGCGTTCTGTATCAAATGTTGCAATAGATACAACAATTGCTAAGGTTACATTCCCACGCTAAGAGTCAGCATGCAAATGATATTAATAGGAGTAATGATTTTCAAAGCTTAAAAAGTCAGTATAACATGGTTCTTTCAATGACAATGCGAAACGTATTTGGGAGGCACCAGTGACATTAAGCCACGCAGCTCACCATCTCACTGTCGGGAGATCAAGCACTCCGTTAACTGCTGTTTAAGTATCTTCAACATGTTTTAAAAGATAGCTGATTAATCATCCAGCATCCTTTGACTTTCTGTGTAGAACAGGAGCTAATGATTTCTCCAGTGTCAGTGGCTGAGGTCTTGCAAGTTTAATGGGTTGTATGCTGTGTAATTTTTTGCAGGCTTGACAAATTCAGGGGAAATGGCCATAGCCAGAGATTTGTTGCTACTGCCACTGGGAAGATGCAGGTGGTTGCCCAGTAGGCAGGAGGTGGTGGTCTACCGCCACTTGTATGACCAAGGATTTTGGCAAAAGGGAGGTGAAGTTAAGGTAAGAGAGGTCATTTCACTGAAAAGCCTCCTTGGAGTAAGAGCAGTAGTTGGAGACCTTCAAATGTGAAGGAAACTCCACGAGAGTGTGGGACAGAAGGTTAAGGGCTTTTAGCAGGTTAAGTAGCATATAAGTCTTTGGGGGTTTTGTAGAAAATACGTGCTCTTGACTTGATGGCAACTTGATCCCTTGAAAAGTCCATATCATACCTCATTGCATCTTTGTATGCATAAAGGTGTGTGTTTCCCACATGCTTACATTCGGTTTTTAAGCATTAGCAACATTATCATCTTTTGAAGCATTCTGAGCCTGCAACGGCAGCTAAAACCAGCTCTAAAATAAATGAAGCATCTTAAGTGAGCAGAGATTTCACTACATGAAGGAGAACAAAAGTGACCTGCAAGGGTCTCCCCTGTCTCATAAGTCAGGGCGTGTTTTCCATCTCCTACTCTCTCATAACTCTCCAAGGTGAAATCCTACCCTTTCAGAAGCAAATGAGTGTTTCACTTTGATTCCACTCAACCAGAATTTAACCTTTTTTCTCTGTGTTGCCTTTTTTCAAGTTGTTTCGCTTTCTTCCAGTCCTATCACAACAAAAGCTGTACATTAAACTCTGTTAACTTAATTGCGAATAAAGGTTAGTTTAAAGATTCCAGTTTCACATTGTTGTTTTGATGCAAGGAAGACCCAGTTGAGATCTGTACTCCTTACCAGAGTATAAAATGAAAGGGTAAATAAGATGGCTGTTGTTTTGGGGGTTGAACATTCAGAAACAGGCTCTTATTTATGACAGGTGGGTCTGCAAGGCAAAAGCTATTAGTGTGAAGGAACATGACTATTTCATAGAATCATAGAATCATAGAATCATAGAATGTTTTGGGTTGGAGGGGACCACTAGAGGTCATCGAGTCCAACCCCCCTGCAGTCAGCAGGGACACCGCCAACTAGATCAGGTTGCTCAGAGCCCCATCCAACCTGGCCTTGAAAAGTCCATATCATACCTCATTGCATCTTTGTATGCATAAAGGTGTGTGTTTCCCACATGCTTACATTCGGTTTTTAAGCATTAGCAACATTATCATCTTTTGAAGCATTCTGAGCCTGCAACGGCAGCTAAAACCAGCTCTAAAATAAATGAAGCATCTTAAGTGAGCAGAGATTTCACTACATGAAGGAGAACAAAAGTGACCTGCAAGGGTCTCCCCTGTCTCATAAGTCAGGGCGTGTTTTCCATCTCCTACTCTCTCATAACTCTCCAAGGTGAAATCCTACCCTTTCAGAAGCAAATGAGTGTTTCACTTTGATTCCACTCAACCAGAATTTAACCTTTTTTCTCTGTGTTGCCTTTTTTCAAGTTGTTTCCCTTTCTTCCAGTCCTATCACAACAAAAGCTGTACATTAAACTCTGTTAACTTAATTGCGAATAAAGGTTAGTTTAAAGATTCCAGTTTCACATTGTTGTTTTGATGCAAGGAAGACCCAGTTGAGATCTGTACTCCTTACCAGAGTATAAAATGAAAGGGTAAATAAGATGGCTGTTGTTTTGGGGGTTGAACATTCAGAAACAGGCTCTTATTTATGACAGGTGGGTCTGCAAGGCAAAAGCTATTAGTGTGAAGGAACATGACTATTTCCTGGCATAGTTTCAATCCCCATTTGGTTCAAACTGGCTTTTCACTGTACTCAGTGAAACTATATAAGTTTTAAATGAACTTGTGCTTTGTCCTATTTACATTGCCTTTGAATGACATTATGACCAAGTCCAAGAATTTGATTGGACTTCTGTTGTTTTCTGCATGGAATTGCGCCATTTCTTTTGTAGCTAGAAAAAAAGAGCATCCTAAAACTACAGATTGGAATAAATATTTCTGTTCCTACTGTCCAAATGAATGCCTTTTCTCTGGCGCTTTAGTAACCCTTAAACAAGGTGATCCATTATATTGATGTCTCTAAGGATACTTGCGTGAGTAAAGCCTCCTTGTAGCAGACTGAAGCTCTGAACTGTGATCTATGTAAATAGTTTGTTGCCAGTGCTCACGGTTTTATCTTGGATATCAGTGCTGGGTTATTTTTAAATGCCACAAGTTCATGGATAATGCAGTGACTTGAGAATTGTATTTTTCTTTGAAAACCAAGTACAAAAATCAGACAGTCAAAAAGCAAAAGCAAAAGCCTGACACTTACCTAGGACCTCAGAGGAAACACAGCTACAGATGCAGGTTTAACTCAAACCAAGGCACTGGTGAGTTAAGAGGGCTGTTGCATGCCTTAGTAGATTAAAGGTGCCTATCAGGCTTGTTTTCTGAAGGATCAGAGCTTTACAATACAACCAATTTCCAATACACTTGGCATCATTATGATAACCCATCAAAATGTCCCATTGTACCACAAATACAAAGGATTAAGCTTAGCGGTTTTTTTGCCCTAGGCTTTTTCAACTCCTGTAACTGGTCACATTTTTTTGTTATGATCTTACAAATCTTTTTGTTCCTTGGGTTTTGATTTTTAATTTCCTGATGTTTTAGTTGGGAATATTGTAATACTTTTAGAGTTTATTTGGCTGAAAAAAAAATGTGAGCACAGCTTTGGCTTATTTTTTCAATACAGGATATCATTTTTGTGTGTTAAGAAATGTGCAGGCAAATTGATGTGCCCAGCTATTTCATTTCTGCTGTGTACATAAGCTACTAAGAGCAAAAATGCTACTCTTGTTATTGCTTGCTTTAGGAGGAAGCACAGCCAGCTTCCATTAACCTATTAAAGAGGTTGATAGCTAATTCTGACGTCTGCAGAACTCTTTAAAGGACAACTAGTAGTTCATTGATGTGCTAATACAAGCAAATAGATAACACCTTTTGTGATTTTAGATACAGCTGGAAGGCACGATTAACCAACTGTGTCCTCTTTAAGTGTCTAGTGCCCCAACCCTGACTTGGAGAAATAGCTTAGGACCTGATTACTCACTGAGTGGAATTCAATAACTGAGGCATTACTAACAAAATGAGATGCTAGGTAATTGTGAAAGTACTATGCCATCTTCCTGCTCTTTCCTGCTTTTAAGAAATACAATTTAGAAATAGTTTCTTATTACAAGCCCACAATTTGAGTAAGCATTTTACTTCCCCTCCCATGTCTGGATTCTGTTATTTATTTGTTGTATTACGGTAATGCAGAGGCAAGGTGATCTTTCTATAGACATGCAAAAGTACAAAGCAGTTTGAAATATGGATGTAATTCTTTCTGTTGCACGTGGTAGAAACACAAACCTTTGAGTAAGTTGGCACACAAAGGCGTCTGCCCTTTGAAATGAAATGTTACCATCAGCTTCATGTGGTCAGCTGGGAAAAGCATATCAGAAAAGAGACAATGACCAAAAAGATGCATTAAAAGGGAGAGTCACTGAGGTGAAAATAAGAAGGGAGTTCCAGCTGTTTGGACACATCTGCTGGGTAAAAGATGACTGGCTGTTAAATACTGCTCTTCGGCCTGAGAAGAGGCAGCAGACATCATGGAGGTACCAGCTAAGTCATAAACCAGAAGAAAACAGGGATTTAAAGATACTGCATGCCAAGGAACAAAGAGCAGCTGTCTATGGAGCTAGTAGAATTTGTGAGCCTGATTCATCTGTAGGATGGGGGTAGGAAGTTTTATAGCAGTGCTTGGGGCTCTTCTCACTTGATGTTGCACAAACACATAATGCAAAACTGAGACAGCCTCACGAAGAATATGGCGTTGAAATTAAAAAGCCAAACCCTCAGAATCCCTAATTTCTGGAAGAGGAACCGAAAAACAGTGATGACACTGAGATTTCTGTGTTTTCTTAGGCTTAGTTCTGAATTCAACATGAATACTCAGATAGTCTATGCTACCTAAATTTAACTCTCGTTCTGCTTTGGATGGGGAGCAAGAAGAAGGACCCACTCCTGCTCTTGCCCTGCCTCTGCACACATTACAGATGCAATGAGCTTGAGCCAGCTAGCCCTGAGGTATCTGAAACAATCTCAGTGTGCTTGAGCTATGTGCTCCCCAAAAGAGAATAGATAAAATGTAAGAAAGTAAATCATTATTTTTTACATTTCAGAAGACACACTGCTGACTGGGAAACTAACGGCAGGTCTCTGTAATCTTGGCCCACTGGCTTAGCCAGTCTTTTCTTACTTGATTAACTTTAATGAGCCAACTAGCTTGAGAGAGAGCTCCAGATTTAAAAAGCCAATATACATGTAGTTGTCCATATGCAGCTCCTGTTATGGTCAATGGGGATTTACAGCTCAGTTGTTCACACATAGATATTCAGAGCTGAGATGCTGTCAAGTGTTGTCCATCTGACTTTTAAGTGCTGCTGAAAAATGGTGGAGCCTCCCACAGGTCCCATATGACATCCACCATCCTCCACAAATGTTTCCTATGTCCTAGAGCCTCTTAAATATCACCAGAGGCCTGCATGTGGGTAATAAAGCCTGACCCAAGTGTCTAGTTTGCTGAAGAGCTCAAGCACCACCGAGTATACTAAGCAGATCTCCATTGACCTGTGAACGTCTGCATTCAGGTGTCTTAATCTTGAAATTAATCTCATGCAGATTAAAATCAGTCTTTGAAAAACAATAGGTAGTTTGTGAAGTCATTAACATCTTAGTGTTAAAGATAAAGGATTTTGAAAAATGGAATGTGCCTTTTATTGTTTCATAAACCAAGCTGTATTTAATTACTCATGTGGATTTCAGCCTCTAAGAATCGTTGCTGGAGATATCCTGACAATAATTCTTTTCTGTAGGGAACTGCTTTTTTCTTCTTAATAAATTTATGGCATAAGGTTATATCCTCATTGTTTCAAAAGCAGCCATAAGGCCTAATTTGCCAGCTGTCCGCAATGTCTACTGTTGCTTGGGTGCTAGTGGTTAGCTTTCAGATGACCCCCTGGTGCAAGCAGAGGGAAACCTTAAATTTGCCTGCTGAGTTGGACTGCTCACTAGTGTACAGTTATCTGCGACATAAATGGAGCTTCAGAAACTAAGATCTAGGTTATCAAAGATTGTTAGTTCCCTAAATCTCCACAGCTGAGGATCTAGTCCCATACCAGCTGAATAGCTGATGGAGAGAAAGGACTTAATTCTCAGTCTCAGTCCCCTTCTTATTCCTTTCTTAACCCAGAGCATACCCATATGTGAACTGTAAGGTAAACAAAGCAGCTCTTACTATGCACGTTTTCTTTTTGTAGGCTATTCACTATCACTGCTAGCCACAAATGAGTGGTATTTGTCTATAAGAGTTTGACACAAAGCATAAAGGATTCTCTGTTTAACAATCATTCTGATCAAAATGTTAAAAGCTTATTCACTGCCACGTGTCAAACTTTGAAAATAATCGACATTTATGAAGAGAAGGCCATGCAACAGCGGTTGCCTGGGTGATTTCAGTGTCAAGTATAACCACCTCTGTGGAGTTTAAATACCTTTTCTTTAAAGACAGGTGAATATTTGCCATGTTAGCTCACTGCTCCAATAAGCTCAATCTTTGTTCTTGTCGACCCGTTGCCAAGGCACTCGCAAAGCAAGAGACGTTTGTGCTTTGCAACGCTGCACGGCTGGCATGTTAACAGCTGTGTCCCCAGGGAAGTGTCACAGATATCACAAAGAGAAGAGGAATTCACGGTGCATCCTAAAGTCCTAGATGCTAGGGAGAAGAGAGGACAGTGAGATTACCTAGCCCAGTCCCTCTATTCATGCAGCATTGCTTCCAGTGATAGAGCCTCCAGTCTAACTGCAAAAGCATGGGCACGAGGTCTCCACCTCTTCTTAGGAGCAAGCTGATGCACTAAGTTGTTAGGACACTGAGTGAAGATAGAATTTCAGTTTGGAATGATGGGAAATACGAAAGCAAGGAAAGCATTCCATTGTATTTTACTTTTTCTGTGTACTGAATCATCTTGGGAATATTTATAAGTGGTTTAAGGAAAGAAATTACAGCTGTCCTTCATACACCCTACTTGTGTAAACAAACAAATCCACAGAGTAACATTGGCCTCTTCTCTTCAACAATTAACTTACAGAGAATTAATTTTTTTCAAACTCTGTGAGTACCAAGATACAGATGAGGCTAGGATGATGGTAAGAATTTGGGTTGACCAGGAACACAGAAAAATCAAGTTCTGACTTCTATTGGACCACCAGGAAAGAGGGAAGGATGAAGAAGAACTTCCCATGGACTGATCAGAATAAAAGCTCCAAAGAAGAGAAAAAAAAAAACAACAAACAAACCACAAAAACACCGAACGAATACCAAACTGCAGAACTGAAAAAGAGATTGAGGAAGGAAAATAGTTACTAATATTTTTTCAGGAAGGGCTCATCAAAGCAACAGTAAAGAAAGCTTCAGTGCAGAGGAAGAACTGCAGCAATAACATCAGAAGAGCTCCCTGACACGGAGAAGCTTCAGTGATCATAGATAGTGCTTTTGATGAGTTTAAAAAGGAGGGAAGTAGACAGATAGGTAGAGGAGAAGAATTCTTTACTTTTCCCATGAGGCTGGGAAGAATAACTTGCATTTACTATGAAGAAAAAGCAGTTTAAACAGAAAATTAAGGAGAAAATTTGAAGCTACAGTCCACTAAATTCAGAAGACAGGAAGAACTGGGCTCAGTGAAGCTAATGAAAGTCAAGAAACAATGGTGATGGTAAAGGAGAAGAAAAGGAAGGTCTTGTGTACTTGTAATCACAGGTACACAGACAGAAACTCTTCTAAGTGAACTTCTGAATACAGAAATGCTATAGAAGCAGCAGCTTAATTTTCAGCAAAACTCCTGATGTTTCAAAACTCAAGGGATATGAAAACTAAGGCAGCCAATTTTTAACTGCATTTCTTTCACTGGAAGTTTTTAAGAATAAGTTATATGAAGTTAGATTTCAGTTGTAGACTTTCACAGAGTCCTGTGGAACAGCTCATACAACTATGTATGCACTCCCTCATGGCCATCATGAGGCTTGTGTGGTTACAGGATGGGACATGCCTGCCTAAGTGATGGGAGATCTTTGGATGGTGTGTCTGGTGTTGCTTACATGTCACGTACAATGTCCAGACCTCATGACAGGGACTTCAAGAAAGAAAGCCTTCAGGATGACAGATCTGATTCTTGGGCTTTAAATTGTATTTGGGGCAAACCCGGGAATTACTTCTTACGAGAACTATTTAAGGGCATCTTATTGCAGCACTACACGACATGACCAATAACCAACCCTTGTCTTCATGAAGAAAATTACTGGCAAAGGGATCAGCCCTAATGAAGTAATTGACACATTTGCAAAATTGAAGAAAAAAACCCCTTGATCCTGATCCCACTTTCATCTACAAGGCAGCAAAAAGTCAAGATGCGGACTGCTGTATAAGCTGGCAAAGAGTTTGATTTACCTTCTTATCCATTTTGGAATAATTATTCCTATTGGAATTCTGTCTGACTATGCAAGGTGAGATGGTTCAATTATTTAATCATGCCATCACTCTGAATTTGAAAGGCCAGTGCTAGAGCAAATGTGCTTTTTGTTTAATTTATACCAACACTTAACCTAGTTGGTCTGTTCCCTGTTTGAGCATCTTCAGTAATGTATCAGAACGTAATGGGTATTTCCTCCATTTTTATATCTGTCAAATTATATGAGTCTTACATTCAGTGGGTGGCTCTGTATATGAAAGCTTTGTTCATCCACATGTGCATTTCTACAGATGCAAGGCAGCTGGAGGGGGTGGTGGGAAAACAGATCACTTTAAGTCTGTCCTCTTTCATATTGACAGGCAAAGCTTTGCAATTTCAGTATATACCTACAAGTAAATTGGAAATGCTTATGCCTGCTGATTACTTCTGTAGTCATTTGTTTCATTGTCTTTGGGCTCCTTTAATGAGTATGTTGTCTTCCTGTGAGTATTGTCATGACTATAAGCCTTTCAAATACATGCTTTCTCAGCCTATGCTATATAGTCTAACAACATTTTCAGTTTTTGCTATAGCCTTTCTAAGAATTGTCCTGAGGGTCACTTGAAGTTTGTCACTTCTTATAGGTGGTAAAATGTTAAGAGCAGAGATCAGGACAAGAAAAGCTGGTGGGAAAAAAAAAAAAAGAAAAGCTGCCAACCGCACTCTGGGCTGCATCAAAAGAAGCGTGGCCAGCAGGTCGAGGGAGGTGATTCTGCCCCTCTACTCTGCTCTGGTGAGGCCGCACCTGGAGTACTGCGTCCAGCTCTGGAGCCCTCAGCACAAGAAGGACATGGAAGTGTTGGAGCGGGTCCAGAGGAGGGCCACAAAAATGATCCGGGGGCTGGAGCACCTCTCCTATGAGGACAGGCTGAGGGAGTTGGGCTTGTTCAGCCTGGAGAAGAGAAGGCTGCGGGGAGACCTGATTGCGGCCTTTCAGTACCTAAAGGGGGCCTATAGGAAAGATGGGGAAAATCTTTTTAGTAGGGCCAGCTGTGACAGGGCAAGGGGTAATGGTTTTAAACTAAACCAGGGTAGGTTTAGACTAGATATAAGGAAGAAGTTCTTTAC
>NW_009270001.1:4408349-4416166 GCF_000687185.1 Egretta garzetta | reverse complement strand
TATGATTCTATGATTCTATGATTCTATGATTCTATGATTCTATGATTCTATGATTCTATGATTCTATGATTCTATGATTCTATGATTCTATGATTCTATGATTCTATGATTCTATGATTCTATGATTCTATGATTCTATGATTCTATGATTCTATGATTCTATGATTCTATGATTTTTTTCCTAAAGAATATCCCTTAGCCTACTGAATCAAATGCCACCCAGACAAACTGCACAACCAATGTAAAATTAGGAGATGTTTGGAGAAACTTCATAAGTGAAATTAAAGAAGAATTTGTAGGATTACTATACCTATCCATGAGGATCCAAGCATAGATATGCAGTAATATGAACTTCAGGATGATTGTGGAGTCATGTTTAATTATCCTTGGGAACACACACAGAGTTGAGGCTGTTTGGGAAATGATTATTTTTAATAAATTCCTATCGAAATTTTTTGTTATAGAGTATTCTACAAAAACTAAATTCAGCCATACATTTTTTGAATCTTAAAACTAAGAGGTTCTGGTTTCCAAAAGACAAAAAAAAAATAATTCCAAGAAATCCTTCCTATATTTTCCAAAAATAGCTTAATAAAGTCCATCTTTGGAGAAAGAACAAGATATATCAATAAAATGGAAAAAATAAAAGGAGTAGATAGTAAAAGATATACTTTACTTTTTCATATTTCTGAATAAATCGATATTTCACAGGACTAGCTTTGCGCAGGATCTGGAATAACTTTTATCAAACAACCTCAAAAGATTATTTGTTTGTCTGGGTTATTAAAGCTTCCTGAAACCTTGTTCCCAGAAATCATGGTTAAAAAATTAGTGGAACGCTTTCTGCATTAAAATGCAGTTCCACTGGAATGAAAATGTGTCTTTACATTGTGAGACCAGTGTTTCAGAGAAACTGTGAGGAAGGAGTTGGGTGAAGAGATGAAGCTCTAACAATATTTTGGCATCTTTTTCAGCCATTTTAGAGAGAAATGTTTTGAGCACGTTTTTGAAGGCACTGTTCAAAGCTATGCTTCTTCCTCTACATTATAATTTTAAAACAAAAGTTGAAATCTAAACATTTCAAAACATTATAAAATATGATTTTGAAGAGATCTTTCTAACACTTCAGATTTGTTATAATTTTAAGAAAACAGATTGAAATCCTGAAAACAGTGTGAAGTGGTGATACTTCTGCATAGTATCACTTCCCAGCTGCTTCATGACCGTGGTTGATCTTCAGCTCCCAAAGTGCTCAAACAGCCGTGCTCCAAATGGTAGTGATCTGTCTTCCCACACTCTTCTTCATGTAAATGCAAATGACTGGATTTATATGTCTTCAGTTCTGTGACATTAGTTTACTTACAACTGTGCCTTTTCTGGCTTCATGCCCATTTTGTTTTACGTCTCCTCTTTCCCCTTCTTCAAACACAATTGACAAAACACCACAGGATATAGACTGGAGATTATTAACTGAAGCAAGTTGTTTGAAGTTTTGAAGTAGTGCTCAAAAGGTCTGTATTTGTACATAATTTCTGAGAAAAGTCATAATTAAGAAAAAATAAAGCAGATTAATGCTGTGATTGAAGAAGATTGATTAACTCCAGTATTCCTCAGTGAGGTGACAGACAACTATTAGCCCTCTAGTTTTAATGATTATTGTGTTTTGGTTTGAGGGACAACCATATACTTTAATTCCTGACTATGAAAATAATATTGAGGCAGTTTTGTTTTCTCATCCAGTGACAACAGCTTGCCTGACTGCCATGATGGACTACCAGTGTTGTGCAGCCCATGGGAGGAGAACCACTGAGTTATTCATTGATGTGGCAATGAAGACACAGGGAAGGTATAGTTCAGTAAAACTGGTATGTCAGTTTGTGTTTGGACCAGTTACGTGATCCTGGGCCAATATCACATGATGAATGTTGTGAGCGCAGCAGAGTCACACTTTTGCAAAGTGAGTTCAAAAGAAGTTTGAAATAATATTTGCTAAGGGACAGGGAACGGAGACTGCAGCTGTTTGCCCAATAAAGCAAATTCAATATCTGAATGAAATTGGAACATATAATAAATATTGATCTAGAGAGAAAAGCAACAATAGTCTTATAGCTTATTGGAAAAGGCCTAGCTTTGTTAACCTTCTGGTCATGCTGCAAAGCCATCTGTTTTTCTTCCCTTCTGCTCTGTTAAAGATTTTGAGGACAACACAGACTGAGCTTGCTATCCTGCAGTGCTGACCTGTTATTGTTTGTCTCTGTATTGATACTATTATTTCATAGTAATGAAATTATTTCATAGGAGTAAGTGTACAGGAAGGACTGTGGAGGAACAAGGAGTACAGAACACTGGCTTTGCAGAAATAAATGAGCATGTAGAATAGATCCACATAACTACAAATGCAGGCTGGTGGAAATGACAGCTTCAAGATCAAATGTTCAGGGAAGCTGGCCACAAATTTACCTCAGATTTCAAGTATACGGCAACATTCAGAGAAAAGAGTGAGATTTTTCACCAGCAAAGGACTGGTAATTCTCAACTGAGATGGCAACACAAATGCCCTAGGAACACACATCAGATGGACAGTTGGCACGTAAAACTTTCAGTGGCTAAAGAGGCAAAGTTAAGAGATCCTAGGTAACATTGGTTTTATTTGTGTTATATATGTTTATTTCCCATGTCAGTATGTTCAGCATGAATTTAGCTTCTGGGTTTTCTGTCAAATTTGGTACAATGCATGTTATTTATGAAATTTTCTTTCTAATTCTGGTCCTTCCCTCTATTTTGAATTTAAGTGAATTCACCTGAGGTATTTTGAGACCTAAAAACCCAGTTAAGCAGTCCATTTCATCCTTAAATTCAAAGTCAAACGTGGATTAAAAGCTCCTGTTGGAAGCTCTTCAGCTTCTGGGAGCTCTTACTTTGAAGAATACAATAGCTTTAGAAGGGCATGAATGAGACAGTGCAGGTAGACCAGAAGGTGGAGATTTAAGAAGAAAAAAATTATTGTTTTCTACAAGAAGAAGAAAATCTACTCATGAGGTGCTTGACTGGAGAGGGAGGAGAGGAAGAATGGGGGATGTGAAAGACCACTGAGAGCATGGGAAGGAAAGAGAAATAGCAGGCTGGAGCAAGGAGGGTGAGGAAAAGGAGGGGTTATACACAGTAGCACCGGTTAATAATGACTAATAACTTGAAATTATGTGTTAATTTAAGGAGACACATTCCAGTTCTTTTGTAGTCCTGTTAGAAACAAAGATACCAAAGAGGTGCCAAATACTTAGTCTATTCAAGAAAGAGAAGAAAATGAGGATAAACTGCTGTTTTAATTGAATTTCTATTCAGTCTCAAGCAGGAGTATCACTAAATTAGCTAAGAAAGTAGAGGCTTTTTTTAGATACAGGACTGAAACTTATCCACTGCTCTTGGAACAAAAGGACAAAATTTCACATATGTAACCTTATCTCTGATAAGTTTAGGTTAGAAGCTTTTATTTGGGTATATAAGACATTTCTCATGTTCTGTGACTGATGGGTATATAGACTATCTATTTATGTCCTTCTGCACAGTACCTGTCACTGGCTTTACATTTTACCACTGTGGCTTTTCAAAAATGGCAAAGTCTAAACAGCAATGCGCAAAGTTTCGAGTTTTTTGTGGTTTTTGCGTTTTTTGCATGCTAATAGTGGAACAGACATGATGCATTCCAGTTTTGAAGACAGATGGCATAAGAGATCAAAAGCACAAAAAAATAATCAGACTGAGGACTGAAAACATGTTTTCTGACTGATGGCCACAAACAACAGGTAAAAGTGCAGAAAAGATTCATTGGCAATATATATTTCCCAGTGCCATGTGAATACAGCAAGTACAGGCACACAACAAAATTATATACTGAGGGCTTTTTTAAAATATTTTTTTAAATCAAGCCCGTTACTTTGCTTGTGCACACAGAAAATTTGATTTTAAAAGTTCATCTAAACCAGAAGGTTTGTAAATGTGGTCAGGTAATCCTTCCATATTCTCAGCATAAAATTTAGATGCAGTAGACATTGCAAGGAACATTGAAGCCATCGATAATCATATATATCCTCTCTGTGTTTTCTACCCTGCTTGGTTTCCAAGCAGTTAAAACCTCCCTGAAAATACACCATACTTTCAAATGAAAGTTTCCAGACTGAGTCTCAAAGAAATCCAAATGTGTCATTTAACATAATTCCTCATCTGATGCTGAGCTATCCGCAGCGGGTATGGTAACTGCCTTCCAGTCACTGAATGCTAATGTAATGTGCCGTGGTGCCTTTTGGAAATTTAACTTGGAGTCAACTTTCAATAAGCCATTTCTCCTTTCTGATATGAAGGTTTTCTTTCAAAATGGACCTATTTGTGTAAATTGCAGGCAGGCCTGTTTGGAATCTGCCTATTTTACACAGCTGAGGGAAAGCAGGCTAGTGCTTTTTATGGAGTGGGCTATCAGGTAGATACACATTTGACACAGAGTGCGCTGAGTTATCAACTTTCTCCAAGGGCAATCATATATCTTGTGTATCCAGAGCCAAATTATGTTTGACATTTCATTTAAAGCCTGAGACATCCTGATGCTAAAGCAGAGCGTGAGTGGTAGGAGTAGGAGGGCGTTCAGTTCGACTGGATGGATGTTTCTATTCCTGCCCTACTTGTCTGGGTTGTAGATGAGGTCTAATTGCCCACCATCACCCTATATTTTAGCCGGGTGGAAATCTAAGAATTAATTCTTTTCCAATGACACCCTTTCCTATGTTAGTTTTTGCTTGGCAATATTAAAGGGGACTAATCTGAGCTAGCTTCAGATGGCATCGTAACCAGCATTATTTATGTAGCAGGTTGTGAAGATTTCCTTGGTTATACCCACAACTTTCACATCAAGCCTGGTAGTTTGCAGATGGAAACACAGTCCCTACATTTCTTAATCTCAGCCTGTTCAAAATCTTTATATTTTATTATGGGTGTTCATTGCAGCCAGCTTTTTCATGCTCTCAACCCCAAATTAAAAACTGGACTCCTTTGCAGAGGTGGTGGATGAGTAAAGGTCAATAGGATGGGTATGGCAAAGGTAGCATTAACCACTTTTATCCTTCATCACAGCCATGCACCAGTTTGTGACATTTATTGAAATAGACTCAAAGCTTCTCAAAGCTTACGTGGTATCACCCTGGAGTCACAGGATATAATCTATATCTGTGAAACTAGGTTGAAATTCTGTGTTCATTCCACTTTTATTAAAACATTTTCCAGTGAAAACTGGATCAACAGTGACGACCCTGTCCTGACAGAAACATCCATAGCAGGAAGAGGTTCAGGATATAATTTCCTGGGTATTTCATAGCAAAATTACTTCAGTGTTTTGATACCTTCTCAGTCATGCCATCCTGGGTCTGTTGTGAATATCACTGTATGCAGCATGATTGTTATGAAGGACTATTTTTTCTGATTAACAATATTGTTCATGGCAGCAAATGCTATTGCCGCGGGTGAGGCGGTCTTTTATACATGCTTGCATTGTTTCCTTCATTATATTTTTATTTCACATGTCACAGGCAGGCACATCTCATACATCTTAATTATGTGATTATCTTCCAAGATGGAGACACCTTTCCTGCCTCTAAGGTGGGGGAAGTTGCAGGAGGAGTGGGATCTTGTATAAAAGTATAAATAGAAATAGAGGAAGTCATACCTTACATTTAATTGTTTTCACATTTCCTTCCCTATCCCTATTGATTTTTCAAAAGATAATTATTGTGGGTGTAGTGTGAGCTGCTCTCATTAGGAACACATTGATTGTTAGCCACTATTATTACTTCAAATGTTGGAACTGGGAGGGAATAGATAAAGGGAAAAATTAGGGTCAATATTTTATTGCTTTAATGGTTGTTAATTGCACACTTTGGGCACTTCCTTTACCATTTTTTTTTCCTAATAAAAACCTTGGAAAATTAATTATCTTTTTTACACAATGACTTTCTCGCTTTTATTAAGGTCAAAGAGGGAATGTATATTCCTTCATAAAAATCAACCTTGGATTGATTGAAAGGACAAAAACCCATTCAACTCTTTTATTGCAAAATGGCCAGTCTTTCAATTGAATCCACACTAACCTGTGCTGGAAAGAAAAGAAGCACCATCGTTCATTCAACAACATTGGTCACCACTGTGTAGCCTGCTGGAGAGTGCCTGTTAGTTGTGAAGCTATGCCTTCACATGGTTTCCTAGAGAGACCAAGGAAACCTGTGAAATGCTGCTAAAATTATAGGTTCTCACTTTTTTCATGTAAACAACATTTTTCTGAAGGCTTTCTTCCAGTATAAGGAATTTGGTATTGACTTACTATGCAAAGACTTTCTGCCTGTTCTGAAGGGCTCTCCTGCACTTAGAGGTTTCCCTGGCTTGCTATCATTGCACGGGGCTTGTAGTTGTTAACAGACTAGTACTACAACAGACCCCAGAGGTAAAATGAAGAAATAATCCTCAAAGCACACATGAGAAGCCAAGAGAAGCTGCTGGGAAAATCCCACAAAGACACCTAGGCATTACGTGCCCAGCTCTATGGCAGAGTTCATAACTTGGGGTAGGGTCTTTGTTTTCTATGGAGGCCATGGGAACAGTTAGGCACCTACAGTTGGGCTTCCTAGAAGCCAGTGAAGATGCTGAAGACATAAGAGGTGCCAAAAATTTATTCATGATCTCCTCCCACTGCTGGATTTGGGGGACAAAACCTGGAGATCTGAATGAGATCAAGACAGACTTTCCTAAAATATCCCAGCTCCCCAGTTCCATCCCTGACCAGAAGATGCTCATGGGTTTTTTTGCACCAAAGTATCTTTACATAAACTTGTTTCCTTGCTCACTGATGTCCGAAATCTTGGCTCTTTTGTTACAGATGAGTACAGAAAGAACAGAGGCTCCCCCATGCTCACTGCCTTTTTGCTATTTCTAGGCTTGTCCACAAGCCTGGCATTCCATAGGAAAAAGGAGTTACAGGTTCAAAGCCCTTCCACAAAAAAAAGTATGGAAGCTCATTTCTCTTCTGTCTGAGTGTGCAGAGAACAGAGCTGTGGCTCGGTCCAGGAGATGGTGCTCCCACGAGCCACATTAATGATGGAAATTACCATGACTGCTCAGCTCAGTGCTTGCTGCTTGCTGGAGGTGTGTTCTGAGTCCATCTGCAGAGCAAGGTTTTTCTGAGGATTTAAGCATGAAAAAATAAAAAAATTCTATTTTGAGTCCCCTGCTGACCTGTTTCCTACCTTGGTTGGTCACGACAGGGAGAAACTAAATAACCTCAGTGCTTTTATAGTCAGGCAATTAAATTCCCTGTAAAGTTGCATACTGGACACCTACGTATTTCTGTGGATCAGGCACTGATACTATTTTTTCCAAGGCCACAGAGGCTATCTGCAACGGATCAAGAGATTTCATCCGGAATTACCCACGTGGCCCTTGTCCTTTGCACAACAAAAGCTGCCACTGCCTCTCTGCAGCTGCCCCTTTCAGCTGCGGCTTGAAGGATGGCCTGGCTTTTAAGGGCTTGTCTACATTGTCGGCTGCAGACAGACACACGCTGTGCTCTGAACTGGCAAACGGGAGCTACCTTTCCCTAGGAGCTGTGCAGAGATGAAAATGCAAAACTGCTGCCATGCTAATGAGTCCAGCTGAGTGACATTGTGTCCTACTGGGCTCTAGGCACATGCATTTCTTCCAGGGAGAACAGTGATGTAGTGATCAACATCCATCTTGAAGCAACATTATTTTGTTTGGTGTCATGGAGAAAAAATATTAGGGAG
>NW_009270001.1:4374522-4408333 GCF_000687185.1 Egretta garzetta | reverse complement strand
TTTAGTCTTAGGTTTCCAATTTGACGTGCCACTCTGAGTCAACTTAGATAGGCTTTGATCCCTGGAATGGGACTTTTTAATGTTCTAACAAAGCACCAATGTTCTTACACAGTGGAGCTTATGTCAGTGCTGTTGCTACCTCTGTCCTTGCTAGTATGCACGAGCTAGCAGCAAAATCTTTAGGTTAATACCAGTAGCATGAAAACTGATCTCATTTCAAAACCAGACTGAGCAATGTTGAGTAAATATTTGGAGCGGAGTTTCCATAAACATGATTCTCCATGTTACCTACAGCTACAATTTTAGTCCTTAATTTGAGAATTAAGTGGTTTAAAACAACCATGGGGTGCCTGCAGACCCTGCACTCGCTACCACATGGATCCAGAGTGATTTGATGATCTGGAGGAGAATGGATTAGAGCTGCTGAGGCTCCTCACTTGGAGTACTACCCCTTGAGTGACTAATAGAAAAAGCAGTTT
Organism: Egretta garzetta; assembly: GCF_000687185.1. Classification (NCBI taxonomy): domain Eukaryota; kingdom Metazoa; phylum Chordata; class Aves; order Pelecaniformes; family Ardeidae; genus Egretta; species Egretta garzetta. The sequence goes on along the minus strand of NW_009270001.1, from coordinate 4,407,854 downwards.
TCAGCTTTCACTGGGTAATTAATCTGACTGTTGCCTAAACTGCTCTCTAGAGAGAAACAATTTTTGGGAGAAAAGCTGTATGTGAAATACAGAGCAATATACTGACAGCTACCAAAAAAGGACTCAATTAATGTGACACTTGTCACACTAATGAACACCAATTCATATTAAGAGTTTGACACTCTTGAATTAACATATTTGATTAGTCTTTTCTCACTATTGTCATTTTCCCAAAACTAACCTTAGCGTACAAAGTCCACTGGTGATGGCATCTGTTATAAATGTCTCAGTGTCACTTTTCGGACTGGCGTGTGGAAGCGTCATGTAGGAAGCAGAGCTCAGCTCAGTTTAGCAAGAGGATAAAACCATTAAACAGTCTGTGAGCATAAAGATCTCTGTACCTGCTCTCTCATCTCTGCTCCTGCTTAACTGGCAGCAAATGTGTGTCGTAAGTGACACATCACATGCCTACGCACTCCTGCGCTAGGTTAGCATAATAAATGCCCTAAATTGTATTACACTGTGTATCAGTTGCTCAGTATTCAAGGTCTGTTCCTCTCTAACCTAATACCGTGATTTATCCCTGCCTTTGATTTTGTCTATTGACTTCTAGCTGCTTCTGTAAGGTTACTGTGGAAACAGGAAGAGGATCCAAAGATAGCAGTTTGTCTGTAGCATGTCTGTGCATCCATATGTCGCATCTATATGGCCTGGAGGTGTTGACGTGTAAGAACAAACACTACAATAGGGAGGGTTTGCAAGTTAAGATATTGCAGCAGTCACTGTTCTGTTGGTATTAAATATGAATTGGCAAGCGTCTGGATGTCTTAAATGCCATTTTTTCCTGGAGGATGCTCCATGACTCCTTATTTTGGACTAAGAAAGGATATTTACTTCTTCAAAATACTGCAAAATAAAGCAGTCTTTTCTTGAAATAATTTTTTCCCCAAAGGGAGGGTTAGAAAGCTTGCTTCCTCTCCCATGGTAATATTTTGCCTTTGTATCCTCCATCTGTAAATCTCAAACAATCTGCGTAGCCCTGTTCCCAGATTACAAATCAGGAGAAAGAGGCTTTGAATGCTGAGTGCCTGGCCCTCCTCCTTCCTTGGCTGCACAGTTTGGATCCTTGAACTGACCTCAGTGGGAGAGCCAGCCCCACACACAGGCTTGGCCAGGTCCAGCCTTCAGCACCAGTTCCTCAGTTTCCCATTGGTCAAAGGAAATAAGGATCCTACCTCGGCCATCATGTCTGTTGAGCCTGAAAAATCTCTTTGTTTTTTATCTCACCTATTTTTATTTACTGAAATATTAGCTGCTGAGGATAGGCTAGTAAATGTGGCTCTGAATGAGCAGCACGGTAGACACTTAATTGTTCGGGACGATTTTAAACAATTAGCATTACATATCCTGGGGTGAGACGAGTTTCTTTGATAAGTTAAGACTAGTTGGACTAGGTGGATAGCTAAAAATTCTTACCCTCTGACTAGGCTTGCCTATGTCTCTGCTCTAGGAGCAGCTTTTTAGTACTGTGAGTACCCATATTCCCTGTGTGACTTTTCTGGGAAGGCAATGGCAAATCCTGAAGGCAGGAGCTGGAATTTAGAGCACAACATTCCTGTAAGTCTGAAAACACAGATGTCATTTCCCTGCTGACGTTGTGTAATGAAGAGATTTACCTGCTGATACCTTAGGAGAGAACATTTTCCTGCACTGGGCAGACAACATTGAAAACCTTCAGTGTCCCATGGCTAGAAGGAGATTAGTGCTCCATTGGCTTCAGTTGTCTGTGGCTCGGTTCTTGTTCTCCTCTGGCACGAGCTGTAGCCCCCTCCAAAGCAGATTCGGCAGCATCGCCCTGTCTGCTGCGCTGCCTTGCTGTCTCCCCTGCCCGGCAGACGCGTGCCAGGATGCACAATGCAGCTGGCAGGACAACCAGGGCTGGGGGGCAGATTCAATTCCCCTGCGCAGTATGTAATTAACATACTCTTCTACCTCACCTGGAAGTGGCAGGCTTAGCCACCCCTTTGCTCAGTTACCTCCTCACTTCGGTGATACCGTCTCAGATCCAGCAGTGCTATCACTGCTCATGCGCAGGGCTCTCCTGCCCCCGGAGAAGAGCTGCAGCACTCAGGCCTGGTTTATGCAGCAGGTAAGGGCTTAGAGAGGTCAGCAGAGACAGGCATTCCTTTGTGCAAAGCACTAGAAAAAGGCAAGATCTTGCCCAAAGCAGTTGAAAGATGAAAAATAGCAATGAGGATAGGAATTTGCTACAGAGCTCGCTGTTGCAGGCAACCTAAATAACTTACTGAAAATCACACACAGGATTGGCGACAGAGTCCAGATACCAATTTCACCTCTTAACTATCAGTCAGAAGTTAAAATTAGTCTCCTCTCAAAAGACGTATTCCAGTTTACATACTTGGGAAACTGAGTCACAGAGTTGTAGCATCCCAGCCATCATCCTGCTGCGAAATCCATGGCAGCAAGAGATCTCCTGGTGCCTCTTCCATAATCATAGAATCATAGAATGTTTTGGGTTGGAAGGGACCCCTAGAGGTCATCCTGAATTTGGGTAGATTTTGAAGTGGTGGGGGCAATTGCAACTACCTCTAATTTGCTGTGACCACACTGGCTGAGAGCTGTGCTTTGTATAAGCAGTAACAGATTCAGAAAAGAGACAGCGTGCCTGAGTGCTAGGGAGGTCCATCAGTATCTGCTCACATGGCTTCAGCGTTGTCACGTTTTCTGAGCCATTTATAAGGTCAAAGGAAAACAGAGGAGTAACTACTGTCTTGACATCCTTGCAGAGACTCCGCACCCTCTGCCTGTGTGATCATGGTAGTGACTGGTTCACTCAAACTGGTGATGGAGAAATTTGGGGACACTTTGTTCCAACATGTGTAATGAGCTTGAAAGTCTCAGTGCAGTTCTCACCTACTTAAGATAAAAGAGACAAAACAATAAATGGGCATAAAGAATTAAGTGTCTCCTTTGGAAACTGCTGCAGGTTAGGGGTACAGCCCATTAAAAGTTGCATAGCAGTCAACGTAATTATAATTTTCACTTACAGCTTTGGGCACTGTGGTAATATAGATGATTTATAATGACAAATTCTAATAAAAAGTAATAAAATAGCTTTCTTTAGAGGCAGGATTCATAGATGAAAATATGGATGAACCAGGCTATTATAACCAGACTGTTGGTCAGTTTTAAAAAAATTAAATTACTTTAAAGGAAAGGTATTTTTTAATCAAAAAGAAAGTTTAAAATATACTCAGCTTGATGTAAACCATTCTGGGTTTTGATAAACCAGGATCCACATGTTTTCTGGATTTTTAAAAAATATTCTCTGTCTGTAGAAACCACTACCTTCATGTGTTTATACTTAACAATTTCTGGATTAGTTTCTTGAAAGAAGTAGACTATGCTTCCAAAGTCTCCCAATGGATGCTCTTTCTGCATCTTCTTCCCTGAAAGGGCTGTCAGGCACTGGAAGGGGCTGCCCAGGGAAGGGGTTGAGTCCCCATCCCTGGAGGGATCTAAAAGCCAGGCAGACGAGGTGCTTAGGGCCAGGGTTCAGTGGTGGGATGGCAGGGTTAAGGGAATGGTTGGGCTTGGTGATCTTAATGGGCTTTTCTAACCTAAATGATTCTATGATTCTGTGATTCTCAATTAGCAGTACCAGGGCTTTGCTGAACAGCTTGAGCTCAAGATGTGAATTTGCCCAAATGCTGAACGGTTAAACAAGCAAACACAGAAAACAATGGTGTGCTTTGCAAAATAAGCTGCATTGCCAAAGTTCCTGCCTCTTGCCCACCCAGCGAGCTAGGGTGCACATCCTATCTGCCCACCAGCAACACCGAGGGAGGCTGAGCATGAGGGGCTCTATCCCTTCCTCGCAGCTGTTGTCACTTTTGTTTTGTGGTGGCAGTAGGAGCTGAAAACCCACCTTCTACCAGGGCTTTGGGGAAATGTTAAAGTCTTCACTTCTGCAGCACCAGGACTTGGTATGCTGTTTGTCTGTCTGTCTACACAAGCGTCCAAAACTACTCCCCAGGCACCCTGAGCAAAAGGGCTCTCTGAGCCTGACTGCATTGGTCTAAGTTGATAGTGCATTGAGGAAGCCCTATTAGGGCAAGTGTTATGTTGGAAACAAGCAAACAACAACAAGAACAAAAAGATACAGGCAGGCTCTCAGGTCTGCAACCCTCTCATCCAGGCTGAAGTAGCAGCAGATGTCAGAGGCACCCATGGGTTAAAAGCAATTGCTCTGAGTTTAGCTTCATTACATTGACCAGGTCTGAGAAAAAGGGTAGCTGGTCTGTTCACAGCAGAGAACGGAATTAATACGCAGAGCGGTGGTAAGGATGCCAGCCTCTACAGGGCAGTGAGAGACAGGTAATACATTATTGAAGAACATACAGGTAGAGCTTCATTTAATTTAGAAATTGCAAAAGCTTCTCTACATTGATTGTCCAAAAAAATTTCTTACAGCCTTAGAAGTAGGTGCTCTGGATCATTCCCGTTTCTCAAAATATTTTTTTTTCTTCTTTTTTTTTTTTTTCCCCGAGAAAACTCCTGCTATAAATTCAAGACTTGCTTGTAATTAGATGAATTATTGGTCAAAAGGAGGTGTGCTTCACATATGGGGAACAACTGTAATGTAAATGCACAGTAGAGCCATACTAATACAACATCAGTGAAAGGGAGTTTTATGCCTTACTAAAATTCCTATAATTGATGCTGTGAATTACACAGTTATTTAAAATCAGACAGAATGATCGCAGAACGATGCATTGTAAAGCACTAACTCCAGCTGTGGGCCAGGATATAGTGCCTATATGCAGGAAATGAACAAAACAGAAGGATGGCCTCTGTCTCAGTGTGTTTGCAATACATTTGTGAATATTTTGGTCCAACTGTAAATAAAAAGAAGGACACATTCTGCTTGAAACAGGGTGGATATGCATATGAAGTACAGGTATGGTAGACTTAATGATGATCGCAGGTATAGAAAGGTGAGTTTGGGAGGCAGGGGGTGCGAAGGGAAGGTTGAGGAGCTAGCACTGTGGCTTTGCATTAAACCATCAGTTCAAGATGTTTGACACACATGTGTAATCTGACCTTGCCTGTGCCTTGTTCTTCCTGTTTGTAAAGTGGAAATAATGACACTGACATCTTCTGCCAAGTATTTTGCTCTGAAGATGGTAGTAGGTGTCATTAGTTAGAGATTTCCTTGAAATGAGTGAGGATATATGGGGTAAGAGTACAAATATCATGGTTTGACCTTTGTTAAATAGAAGGGATTGCTTTTCTCGTTTGGGAGAGGAATATTTCATTGACTTAAAGGATGTGTGAAGCTGGACTTTGGAGTCATGAACCTGTTTCAGGTTCTGCCTTAGCCCAGCAGCAAAACAGTTCCACAGTCCCAAATGAACCCTAGAGACAGCTTTTGTTTCCTGTCCCCAGCAGAAAATTTTTCCTGAGCAGCTCCCAGGATCCCATGATAATTCAAAGCTCTGCCCTTGGCCAAATTCAATTTATTTATCTATTTTTAATTCCTCTTGTGTACATAGGAAGGGCACAATTAAAACTGAAGCACAAGGAACTATTAAAAATCAAATGCTGTGGTTTTATATATTGCTCCTGTAGTATTAATGTAAGAAGTTACACATTACATCATTTCTTTTCAGATCACTTTGCATGGGGTACCAAATCTGGCAGTCTAGCTGTATTCCAGGTTTTTTTCATGCTGGTGTAAATTTGTGCTCTGCCTCAAGTCTTTCTTTGATGTGGGTTTTTTCCCCCTGTGTCTCTGCTTAACTGTTCAATGCCTGTTGTGTTTCACCCCAAAGGAAGTTTCTTTTCTGTGGAGTTTAAGTGATATTTGTGTAAAAGGGCCAACCTTATTGGTGCTTATTGCATCTAAGTAAATTCACTTGAGTACAATTGTAGTGAAAATAGCCTTGCATTAGAGCCTGAATGGGTGGTCCTACATGTGCTTTCCCATTGTCTTTAGTAGGAACATTTCCTATGTAATATGCATTTGTGAACTATAACTTTTCCCGATACTTTTTAAAACCACTTTCTTTAGTCTCTGGGTTTTACAAGCTGTCTTTCAGCACAGAAAATGCTTAGAAATGTTTATAGCATTTCTTGTAGAGCTCAGCCTGACATTGCTTGCACCATGCAATGAGGTCTGCATTTTGGATCAAGGATAATAGGGTGTTTAAAGACAGGACTGATCATCACCAGTCCCCTCTGGCTGTCTTTTGATAAACAGAATATTCTCATCATCAAATTTTAAAACAATCTTACAAATAGCAGTCAACCTCAGTAGACTGATAAGATCTCATTTATTCCAGACTCTTTACATGTGCTCTGTTATACTTAAATTTCTGCATCAAGTAGGTCTATTCAGGTATTTTCTAGTAAAGTCTTATCACCAGACAATTAATATTCTTGGAAATTTAAATTGATAATTCTGCTCTGGTTTGAATTATTTCATCATTTATATTTTTAAACAATTGAAATACCATATTTCTGGCAGAATGGAAGGAACAAAATGTATAATTTTTAGTTTAGAAATGACTTTTTGTTCTTTTGACTTTATAAGTTTTAAAAGCATCAAAATCAAAGAAAAATAAGCCATTTCAAAGCCTAAAAAATGAAAAATTTCTGTTCAGATGTTCCAAATTATGTTTGGCAAGGTCAGTCCATGGTTTTCAGATTTGTACTTTCATCTTGTGAGCCAGGATACGAAATCACTGTGAAATCTCAGTCGAATTCCTTCATGTCCAGTTCCAGTAAGTTTCTCAAAGAATATTTTGTCTTATCCTGCATTTCAACCTTATTTTAAGTAAATGCTGAAAGGAAACAATTGCCTCTCTCAACCACCTTGTTAAAAAGTTACAGCAACTAGTCAGAGCTAATCATGTGTATTGCATTTATTGACAGTACGTAGAGACTGTTGCCTCCAGAGGGCAATTCATTGCTCCTATTTTGGAACTATTCTAGGAAGAAATTAATTATCCCCGGGAGTTTCTATTATCTACATGTGTTGCTCGTAATTATAGGGAAAACCAAGGTGGCTCTCTAAGTCAGATGCTTCACTCCTGTGTGGTTAAACCCAAGTGAGATGTATCCCAGTCTTAGTACAGTAACGTAAAGAGGTTACAAAAGCTTTTTGAGACATTCCTTGGTTTTGCTTTGCCATAACCTCATCTTATGCCCTGTCTGAGCACTGAATGTAGATAATTTAGCCAACTGAATGATCCAGTTGATGGGAAGATTTGCAAAAAATTCCTCATCAGATAATGCCAACTTTTGAACTTGCAGCAACTTTTAGCTGGTGTGTTCCCAAGGACTTCAATAGATGATGATTTGTGCCGGGAGAACCAGCCCCACCCTCTGTTTGGAAAGGAGTAATGTCAGCTTCACAGAGAACAGTTTGAGAAGATAATTGGAGCTGGTAATGCTTTAAAACTTTCTATAAGGGGAGATGAAAGTAAGTATAAATCAGGAGGAAAAACATCTGGGATGGATTTTATATTTACTTTTAAATTCTGAGCTCCATTTAAAGAAGCAAATATTCCTTTCGCCTTCTGTGGCAGACATTTCAAGAGTCATGTTTGTGTTTCCTGCCTATTTCTGACTTGTCATGAAAGCCAATGCTTTCTGCACATAGTAACTGGTAACCAGCTGTGTGGTCCAGGTGCTTTCATTTTCCCCCTGCAGAAAGGAAGAAAAAAAAAATATCTTTGCAATCCAATCTTTATAGATCCCTGAAATGTTAAATCTAGTAAAGTTATCGTATTCTTTTATTAAGGAGGTCACTAGTTTCCTGAGGCTTTTTCATTCATCCTCAGAGTTGAATTCTGGCATTTACTAAATCAAGGATTGGTTACAAATTAGGAAAGAAAGAAGCTAAATGAGATGCAGCCCGGAGTCTCTGCTTGAAGGTTGAAAGTTTAAATACCGTTTTGGGTACAAAGCTGTGCTGAACTCCATATGTCATTGCCTTTGCACAGTAGCTAGGTGTCTAATCTTCCAGTTTGTGTGGGGCACTGCTCCCAAACCAGCATATGGCCTTTTCAGCATTTTTTTTTACATCTCCCCCACCTGGTAATATTTCATGTGAGTAAATGATGCTCCTTGAACCAGCGGGAAGCAGAAAAGCTCAGAGGGGGGTATAATAAGAAAAACTGGACCTGTGATTAGATCAGTGGCTCGAGAGCAGCTGAGAAGAGTGATCTACAGCTGCAGTCCCTCTGCAATGTGCCCAGAGGAGTGAGGTCCCGTCCCCAGGCCAGCTGGTACAAATGAGATTATACCTGTGCTCTTTGAGTCTAACACCCTTTGAGTAAAACTGGCCACAGCTACGATTTCTGTGAACTGCAGGAACTGGCACAAAAATATTGCCAGTTTTGCACAAGGATACGTTATGCACTGAAATGCTTGCTTCATGACAGAATGAGAAGATCAAAAATCACAGTAAGTTGTATCCTCAGGAGATTCAAGAGATGGCCATGGAAACTGAGCTGCTGTTTGGGCAGGAAAATGTGCATTAATGCTCTCTTTGCTGAACTGTCACTTGAAGAGGGACATATGCTCTGTTAATCTGCACAGAGAAAACTCACAGGAGGTCATATAAATTAACCCTGTCCTACCAAGGACCAGAGGCTGCATGAGACCCAAAGAAGTTCATGGAGGTTTGAATTGCAACTGGAGTTTGGGGACCTGACCCCACAACTCAACCCGTTAGGCAATTTTTAAGAATATGCAACATGCCCTGAAACCATTGAAACTATTTCTATTTCAGGAATGACACGGGTAATCATCCAGCTGTAAGAGGACTCGCCTGGGATGTGTGAAAGAAGGGTCACACCTCCTTGGGGTCATCATAGCTCTTTCTTATTATTTCTCTCCATGGCTTTTTAGAATTTGCTTTGTTTTCCCCTGAGAGGCACAAATACAAAATGAGGTGTGGAGGGGCACATCCCCAAACAGACCTGGTCCTAGGGCCAAACGCAGGGAGAAGCAGTGGTACCAGTGACAGCCTTTGGAGGACTAAGGCCACCTCAGACACCTTTTTTCTTGGGAAACTCCTGAGTTCCAACTGCGGATACAGCTTCCCTTTCTTCAGTCACACAGCATTGCATTGGTTGGTCAGATGAAGAAACTCTGTGATTTTTAGACAGGGAATAAAGATATCTACTCCTGTCTAAATAAGAAACTAGCAAATCCTTCTCTGACAGTTCAACAGTGCCTTCAAATCCACTTTTTAATAAATATAATTGTAATAGGAGTTCAGCTCCTGGTTCCTGCCACTGCAGGAACTTTTGTGTTGAAATCCCCGGGCTAACAGCAAGGCACTAAAAAACTGAAATAAAAAACCTCCTAAAAATCTTTAACTTATGTTCTTTTGGCAAGTGAGTGTATTCCTGCCTCGAGAGAGTCATGTACTGAGTAAGATATTTTCTCTAACCCCTATGGGAAAAGCAGATAACTACCTGCTTTACAACCCTCTGTGTTCGTGGGTTTTGTCATTTGTGTGCGATAAAGGAAAATGCCATATTGACTGCAATTAGTCTTTCTTTTTTCTTTTCTTTTCTTTTTTTTTTTTTTTTTTTTTTTTTTTTTTTTTGTGTGTGTGCACTCAGGAAAATCAAGTTAAAGAAACTAAAGTTTATTTTAGAGGGACTCTGAAATTTTGCTTAAGATCATTGTCCTTTATCACAGAAATGGGTTTTTCCTTTCCACTTTCAATAACAAAAAAGAAAAAGTGTGTGTGTGTTAAAATTAACTGCTACTCTGAAAAAAAAGTCTGTAAAAGCTTAACTGGTCTTTGTCACCATAATTTCTGAATGCCAATCAGAATTGCCTTTATCCTCTCATCAACTCTGAGGGTTGGTGATGCATCCCTTGTCATTGATGTTACAGTGAGAGGTGCCGGCATTTAGGCTACAGATACTTCAGATCGAGTTTAATAACCTCTTTCTATTTGTGCTGATCCCTGTCCACTGGAAAATTCATCTCAATAGGACCTCCAGACCCAGTGCCTCCCTTGCACTTGTAGTGTTTGGATCTGCGTTTCAGCTGGATGCAGCACCAATGCAGTGCTGCACAAAGCCTGAAGCTCAAACACAGCCCAGGAGGATGTGTCAGCAAGAGCTTCGTTCCTGCAGCTTCTGGGCACATGCAGAGACATCTTGCCAGAGAGGATGTCCTGAATAGGGTCTGCTTATTTTATCTCCCTTCCAGAAGGAAGAAACTTTTTGTTTAGATGAAAGGAGGGAAGAATTAAACTTAGTTGCATACCGGTCCTTCCTGTAAGAAAAGGTGCTCATCAAGGTGCTATTTCTGACTCATTTAGATTGAGAGGGATGTTTATAATGCATAGCTCTAATAGTTTCTGTTTAAGAATAGCAAATCTCTGCCTGTTGTAGCACAAGTTATATTTTCCTAGCTTTCAAACTCTGGGAGATGTGAAGTACCCTTTCATTATAAGTCAGTGATGGATCAAATTAGAGGAAATGGTCACTGTTTTTTTTCCTTTACTTCCTTTCCTACCCAAATCTGAAGTTTAAGAGTTTTCATTCAGAACTACCTGATAGTTATTTGACAGTCTTTCAGCTAGTTTACACAGAAATATTTCTGTAGAAATACATTGGACACAGTGTGAGAAGGGGGTACTATATTATTATCATAAGTCTTTTTGATATTCTAAATTCTTTTTTACAGGCAAGAGAGTCTTTGGAAACTATGGAAAAACATTTGTAGTCAACTCAAAGTTATAAAATATGAAAGAAACCATAAACATGTGTGTATGTGTGCATTTCTCTATATACGGATACATCCCAAAACACTGCAGAACAGATATATGTAAGGGTATTACAATCAGTGACAGATATTACAGAAGAAACTGTACAGAAGAAATGGATAGCTGGTTGATTTTGAGCTATTCAGTCAGTTTTCTAACAGTATCATAGAAGATTAAAGTAGCAAAAATAGAGACTTCCATGACAAAAGGCATGCCTGGCATAAAGCTTGTTGAGATGCTCTAATGAAAGAGCATCTAACTGGCACGTACTAGTAGGCTGACCCCCAAATATTCTGTCAAAAAATCTATGAAGTTCAAAGACTTTTTGTTAAAAACAAGGGAGATTACTGATGAACTCTGGCTGGCATCCTTGTTCGCAGGAGCTAAAAACACCAGCCCTGCATTCCCATGTATCCAGCTCTGCTGCCTATAGCCCCAGGCCACAATTCAGAACAAGAGCTTGATGTCTAAGTTTAAAGAAGAAAATTAATTGCACTGCATTCTTTAAGCAGACAAGAGGTCTGCACAGTCCACAGGAGACTTCTCACTGGCTACCTGACGGGGTTTGGGTTGTGATGCCTTCCATCTCCATACTGCTGCAGCTGGACCGATGCACGGGGACTGCCAGCAGCAGCACAAATCAGCCTGTGGCCGTGCTAATGAAGCACCTTGTTGTTCAAGATGGGGAGGCCACATCCAAACTTGCTTACCTGGAATGGTTCTTGGCCATCATACCTCCTGAAACTGTGGTCAGATACCATGAGTTTATTAATTCAGGTCAAAACTGTGGCAAGTGTCTTAAAAAAAAAAAAAACCAAAACTGTACAGATAATGAAGTTCTGCTGTTTAGAATTGTTGCCTGACATTGTTCATTAGTGAAGATGTCACTGGAGATGTACTGAGCACCACTGAAATAAACACAGATGAACATGCAGACTTTGCCCTTCAAAGCATCTGTCTCACCTTTACTTGCTTACCAAACTTTGAATGTTATTTTAGGTCACTTTAAAAATTAAACTCAACTGCGTGCATCAGCGGGGAGTGGGCCTGAACACAAGGTTGAGGTAGGGTTGTCCATTCAGCCTCACTGCTTTCCCAACTGCATGCATACTGGTACACAGCAATAAAACTATCCTTCCACCTCCCACTTCTGTGGAGCTTGGAGAAGGCTGAGAGAGCAGGAGGGACCTTGAAGTTTTTGTGATTGCTCCTGCTGCTGGCTGATTTTCAGAGAAAGTGGCATTCCTCTTCCCCTCCTTCCTTACCACCTGTGTCTCCTTTTAATTCCTGCTTTTGAATTAACCACTTTCAAACTTGAGGAAAGTTTCACATTTGATCACCACAAAAAAAAAAAAAAAAAAAAAAAAATCCTCCTTGACATGAAGGGCAAATGAAATGTTGATCATTGCAGCTCTGGTGACAAGTGCTGAGTGCCAGAGGCAACTGTCACGTTGCCGTGTCCCAGATTCATGGAGTGCCTAGTGAAGCCCTGCTAAATGCCACTGCTAGAACATGAGCAGAACAAAACATTCCTTCCTTCAACAGGTACCTTTAACCTGTTCATAGCTGTCAGACCTGCACTTGGCTACGCAGAGGGTTCATAGAAAGCTATGGAGAAGATGTAAATACACCTAAGGATAAGAATTTTTTTTTCACTCTAAAACAGTCAGTAAAAGAAAACTTTTCACAGCTCAAGGATGCTGTCAGATGTCCCATTTTTCTGCATTTCTCATTACGTGGCTAGCACTGTTGTTTGTCCTCTGTGAAACAGGAGGGGATGTCTCATGGCCAGAATTTCACAATGTCCATGAAAAACATGAATTGATGGAAATTTTGAGGGGGGGCAAAGAGCCATTAGTGAAGGATCCTGTACAGCATCAGTGTAAACCAAAACAAATGCTGACAGAATTGAGGAGCAGGGCAGTTCAGATGATGAGACAAATTTTGATGGCAGAAGGAATTCTCCACTGGCACAAAGTACTTTGGGAAGAGAACAACTCTACCTGTGTCTTCCAAAAAAGTCCATAGGCACTTCCATACATTATGCTTTATGGAAAGACAACTCTGATAGTGTTCAATTAAACAATATGACCTGTAGGTATTAGCCTAGATTTTATTTTGTTTGCTTGTAAGAAGTTCTGCAAACAGCATCTTCTGATGTAGAGCAGGAGATGAGAAAACTGCACAGCTCCAAAGTCAAAACAGGGAATTTGGTCTTGCCTTTGGACCACGATGATAGCTGAATTCCACAAAAAGTTACCTCTAAGTTAATAGCCTAAGTTTTTATCTGTTTATATTATACTATCATCAACCTCATTTTCCTGGCTATAATTACAGTGGTAGCTACACTACTGCTCTACCTATGTAAGGAAAGAAACATTTGCATATGTCACATAAGCCATTATGTGCAGAAATGCTGTATTTCCATAGATAATTGTGGTATCTGAATGTCAGAGAAATTAGATATACTGAGACCTGAAATAAAAAGGAAAACACACAAAACTGAATTTGTATGAAGGAGTTGAATGAAGCCTAGGCTCAGACCTGAGTTGCAGATTCAATAACTTTTTCATCTTCAAAATATGAATTTTAATTCACAAGTAGGAGTCTAGATAATGGGAGGGGGTGGGGGGGAGGGGGGGACAGGGCCTGGTGGTGGGGTGGACCATGGAATCTGTCCTCATTGCAATAAACTGTTTAGAAGCATTGAGACAGTGATGAGCCTAATCCCAAAGGAATTACAAATAACTTTTTAAATAGATGGATGGCTCTATCTGCCTGAGTGAGTGAGAATCAACTGGAAATGCAGTTTTAATGTTAACATGCTTTAACTTTTTTCTTTTTTTTTAAATGATTTTTCCTTTTCGTATTATTACAGCTATGGGAGATAAGTAATAAAAGCACAACCATATGCATGCAATAATTATTTTCTTAAAAATGGTTAAATTTACGTTGTTTCCTTTTCATAATACCACTTGCTTCATCTCTCTCTAACAAGACACAGTTCTGTTAGAATAAATGTCTTTCGAAGACTTGCCTTCACTCTCCTTCCCCTTCCCATCCATACCCCTACTGTGTTCCATTCCTTTTTCTCCTCCCTTCCCTTCCCTTCCCTTCCCCCCCCTCTCCTGCATCCTCCATCCCCCTCCTGCCTTCCCTTCCCCTTTCCCCTCCCTTCCCTTCCCTTCCCTTCCCTTCCCTTCCCTTCCCTTCCCTTCCCTTCCCTTCCCTTCCTCCAGCGGCACATAAAGTTTATGTATAATTCAATCAATACCTCAAGGCAAACTATTTGATTATTACAATAAAAAAAAATCTCATTTTGCTGTACTTTGTAGAGGTAGTTTCATTATCACATGTCACTTGGTTACAACAGTTTATGGGACTGTAACTCCCCAAAGGACATTTTAAACATACACTTTTTATGGCAACTAAACTCCAAGATAAACGAAAGCATTAAAATAAGATATTGGAATTGTTTGGTTTTGTCTTTGATTGATATGAATTGGAGTCATAAAAAGTCTTGTTTCACCCTTAAATCCCTGTAGGGTCCCCTTCTCTTCTGAGTATTTTAGTAGTAGACAGACAAATATGTTTTCCTGCATGAGTTCTGAATGAGTAACAGCACAGCAGTGGTACCCAGTATGAGAAATGGGGACAGTGTCAAAGCTGAAAACTTGGTCATACAGCACTAACACAGGTCTTTAATGGTAGGTCCTTAACCACGTTTTCTTTCCTTTCTGACCCATTTTTAACCTCTATCTAAAGGCAGACTGATTTATTTTCACTAAAAGGAACTACTTACGCTCCCAGTAGTAAAGGATGTATGTGCCGCAGCAATCCAGTTGGTGTTATATATTTACTTCTTCATCTCACTCCCACAAATGCAGAAGCCACAAGACTTCCCAGAGGCAGTCCAAAGAAATACTAGGTCACATCTGAGCTAGCTAAAATCTGTAGAAGGTTCCTGGCTAGCTTATGTGGTTGACATTTGAAAGATAGTATGTGCCAAACACTCGGAGTAATGAGCTGAGACACAAAAATGTACAAGCCAACAAGCAAAAAATGTCCTTTTTATAGAGAAAATTTAAGACACAAAGTTCCTTCCTCAGCCATAAAGAGCTTTTATCATAATCTTCACTTTTGCTGCATAAAACACAGAAATAAACAAAATACTGAAAATTAGAAGGTCAGATTTTTATGAAGGTGTATATTGGGAAATTCACTGGATCAAAGTGGAAAAAAAAAAGAGAATTCAACTTTTTTGCAGATCACTTTGGATAACAGTATTACAGCTGGTTCTTGCAAGACCTGGGGCTTTAATGAATGAAGACACACAGGGGCTCTACCGTTTCAGAGGAGCACAAGGGTAGTCACAATGTCCTGCAGTGCTTTGAAGGTCTAAGGTTATCTATGACTTCCATTTCACTTAAAATACTTATTTTATTCCACTTCTTATCCCACCCTGAACTGTAAAATTATTTGAACTGTTAAATCTGCTTGTTTCCACCAGAAAAACTTCTTATTTATTGTAATTTGTATTTTGCTGGTGCCTAATGAGTGATGCTAGCTCCCTGCCAAGGTTAAACCATAACGATGACAATTAATGCTAAAATCTTAATCAGGATAATGACTCTTTGATTTGAAGTTCCCTGAAATCAACAGGACTCATCTGCTGCCCTTACTGAGGTTTTGATCAGGTTCAAGACTGTACTAATAGCATAGAAGAAGAAATAATTTAGTTGCTGTAAGCTCATAGGAGCTTACCGACCAGGTTGAAGCAGAGAGAAAACTGGAGTTCAATAAACAGCAGGAGTGGTCCAGAGAGAGCAAAGGGCATTGGTAAAGCAGTTACAGGGTAAAAATGCATTCAGCCTGGTGTTTCTAATCAACCGAAACGAAGTCTATAAGTTTATATTGGGTATCAGTGAGCCAGGAGCAAAGGTGAAGCAGAAGGAGCAGAGCTACGTCCCTGCAGGGCTGCTCGCCTGCAGGGTAGGATGACCACATGGTAGGAGGTCCCCGCTTAAAGAATAAGGGCTCAGGCATGGGCTCCTTCCCCTATAACTCCCTGCAGCAGCAGTCAGAGCTCTTTATGGCTGACTCTTAGCCATAGCACCATCAGGGGAAGCTCCTTTACTTTTGTAATAAACTCAGATAGAGTTTTAGGTTTGGAGAAGTTTGGGGGTTTTTTTTGCTTTTTTAATTTTATTGCCCTCCTTGTTATGCTTCACACAACAAAATATGTTCAGTACTTAAACAGAAAAAGGCTAGAGCAACAGAGAGTAAAAGTCTGAGGGGAAGGAAAACACATATGTAATCTTTCCCACACAGAGTCAAACAATGAAAAAGGAAAGAAAAACATCAAGGAGACAAACAAGTACAAGTATCAGATGAGGGAAGACAGAGCTTTCAGGAAGAAAGTCATTCTGACCACTGCTGTGCTGGGACCGTTTGCTTGTCACATGGTGCTTAATCATAATAAATTAAGTTTTATTTTGCATTTTGCAACATGCTAACTTGGCTCAGCAGGTAATGGGAGGAGTCCTGGGTCGCCAAATGGTGTTTAACTGAGAATAACATCAATTTCCCCCTGCAGGCTGGCATAAATAATGAATTCAAAACATGCCTCTTTTGAGCAGATTATTCCAGCTGCTTCTTGTTCTTAAAGCTCGTTGGGAGGTTTAACACCAGAAAGTCAGCCCTCCTGAAGCTACAATTATCATCCTCAAGCAGCAGTCCTGGGAAATGTGAATTTAATCAAAGAGGCTTCGTGTTGCCAGAGATGGAGAACTGCAAGGGTTCCTGTAAAGTTCCGTGAAGGTCCAGCCAAGGTTACCCACATCCCATCTGAAGGTCTAGCTATGGGATGAACTCAGTTTATCCAATGTTGGTCTGAAATACCACCAAATCTGAGAGGTGTTGATTTTTTTCCTTCTTTACACCATCTTAAATACCAGCACGGGGCTTCAGAGAATGATGCCCAGAGCAAGGATATATCAGGCAGGTAAAACAGCAGAGGAGGTTTAGGACAGACAGTAGAGGAGGGAAAAATAAAATCCAAACTTTTCTAAGGCTAAGGATAGATAAGCATGGCAAGAGAGTGCCTTGGGAAACAGAGGAACCTCTAGCATTGTACGGGGTTATAAGGACAGGTTAGACAAGCAGATGTCGGGAGTAGTTTAGGAATAGTTTGCCTTTTTTGAGTAGAGGGATGGACCAGTCACTCCCTCGAGGTCCCCTGCAGCCCCATATTCAATGATTGATGGAAATTGTGATATGCTTGCAAGCAACTTGCTTCCAGGTTTGGATGGGCTATATTCAGTGCCTCCCCCATGTTCTCTGGAGCGAACAGCTCTTTTGCCACTCTTTGCATTAGGAGCAGGGTCAGATCCTTAATTAAAGCTATGATTGGCTGCAAATATATTTTCCTGAGACTAATGAAGGGTCTGGCACTTCTTAGTACCAGTTTCCCTGTGGGTATCTTCCCATTAAAAAAAACAATGAGACCCAGTGACTGCAAAGAAGGCACTGATTGGCCATTAAATAATAGAAAAAAATACATCTGAGTATGTACAGTTGCCTGGGTTTCTGCCTGATTTCTGGAGGCAGAAGAAGGTTGTGGTTTTTTTCCCCTTTTGTCCCTATGAACTGTTGCAAATTATCCCCAGGTCGTATCTGTCAGACCTCAAAATCAAACCTTAAGAGAATAGAGCACTCGAACAAATATTTCAGTCCTTCTTTGTCAGCAGAGCAACAGACTGTCAGCGTTAAATGCAGCTTCATGCCTGTGCTGTAGAGCCGAGATTAGCTGTGCTGCTGCCCAGTCTGGGGCCTGTAGGAGCTTCTGTGGAAAACTACAGATGTTTATTTTCCTTCCTACAAACAGACTCTCCTGAGAATAACTCTTAAGCCTGCTGGAGAGCTGTGCCTTGAAAGGTCATCTTCCAAAACCCTCATTGTCAGAGGATAAAGCTCCTCTATATCAAAATGGCTTGGCCAAACTCAATCGTGGCAGAACTTTGTTTTTATCAAGGAATTTGCTTCTGGGGTAAATAGGGCTAATTTCCATTCTCTGCTACTCAGAACATTTATCTCATGTTCTTGGGCTGACCCTCATCACTGAGGTGTCTTGGTACTCAGTGGCGTTTATTTTTATTTATGCAGCCTCCTACAAGGAGGAAAGGTGATCATGTCTGTAAAGTGGGAGATGACTTTCCATGCTGTAACAGAGCTGGCACATGCAATGTATCTCAGTTACCCTGGCACAAATCTTAATAACCTTAATCGCTGTGGGTGGGTAAAACACCCCACCCTCTTGCCCCGTAAGAGTTTGTCATTCCTTCACCCCAAACAGCGTGCATAAAGACTCAGGGTTCCTGAAAGACAGATTCATAGAGGTTTGTTTTCTGCCGAGGCCTGTGACTCTGTCTGGGAGTAGTTTGGACTGAAAATATGGAGTGATAATTAGTCTGGGGAGCAAAATGTTGAACCCCTGTGTCTTATAATATTGCGTCTCAGTAGGGTGTGCTTTTGGGGATTCTTTGATGAATACTATATGGAAAATTATGCTGAAAGTTTTGCCTTCATGGGGCATGAATGGAGTTTCTCTTCTCTAGACAGATGTCTAGCTTCTTGCATATTTTTAGAATATATCTATGTTTTTTTGCCTTTTTAATGAAACTTTCCAGTGAGTGTGGGCCTATAAATATGAATGACCTCCCCCAGGAAACACACTCTCTTCTTTTGTTAGTAAACAGGAGTAATACCCAGCATTGATAGGAAGTGTGTGATTTTAAGCTGCAAAAGATGCTGTCAGGCAAGAAGTAATATCCTCTTATCTCTCCCATATAGGAAGTCCTAGAGGTTAAACTTTGCTACTACCCAGTCAGAAAACACAAATTTCTCTGTATAACTGTATTTTCCATTGCTATGAATTACTGTATTTTCTTTTTATACTCTTTGTGCTCTAAAAGTGTCCTATGTAAATCAACAGCAAAAATTAAATAAGATGAGGCTGATTTGGAGAGAGGAAAAAAAAAAGAATACCATGTGAATACAATTTATGGTTTAGTTGGAGATACACGAGATTTTGCTAGAACCCTTTTTAATCCTGTTTCAACAACACAAACATGTCTGTAGTGATTCATGGGGTATAATGTGAGGTTTTATAGAGGTACTTTGTGCTATACACCATATATTATTTGGGAGAGGGAAAGTATTTCTGTCTTACAATTGTTTAGCATAAAAATTATACGCAGTTTCACTGGCCACATTGAATGATCTTTTTCACATTCAGCAGTGTTATTAATTTTAATAAGACATGCTTAAATTAGGCTTTGCTCACCCTGTTCATTAGTTGTATTCCCATGACATTCCCATAACAGTATGTCTGGCTCTTTTATGGCTAGGGAATCTAGATCTGTACAAACACCAGCCAAATCCAAGAAGGGAATGAATAAAGCCAGGAAATGGTAAAACTGAGGAAGACATGATAGAGGTTGCAGGAGAAAGAGCTGAGTGTCTGCAAGCTCCTTGAGGAGAGTATGTCCCCCACAGAGGAGTCTCTCATCTGGTGTCTTCCCCCAGGTTTAGGTTGATGCCTAGAGTTGTGTCCCACTGGGGATGTGGACTTATCAGTGAGACCTTCCTGACTTAAGAAAATAGCCTGGTTGCCTTAAATATATCCAGCAGCTGCATAATGATTCACAGCCCAATAGAGTTTATTTCCATATTAAATTTATTTCCATAATTCAGCATCCCCCAAGAATCATTCTGGTGGGTACACTCAGGTTTGTTCTTCCACTAGGATGTGCAGGGGTTTGGCCCATGCAAGTTGAAGATCCCTGGGACATGTTGGCAGTTGACCTTTCTGCAGGATGGATGCACTAGCTTCCCCACCTCAGCTGGAGAAGCTGCCTGGCAGCTGGCCTCCTGCACCCTCTCCTCTCTTCTGCACTTTATTGCATTAGGTTTTCAGGGTCTTAGAAACATGTTAATGAGTTCAATCCTTCTTAATGGCAACAGGTCATGTGCATGGACACTTAAAATTGTAAGGTTACCTTAGAAACTCCAAAAGCAAACCGTGCCCTGCCACACAAATGGCAAACATATTGAACAGCCTTTAGAAATGTCAGTATCTTTAAGTACATAAAAGTATCTATTTGAAATTCTATCAAATTTGGGAATGATACTGTATGCATGAAGATAAGTTGATCTATGAAATATGTTTAGACAACAGGAAAAGCAATCCATGAAATGAGGCCACTTGGCCTGATTTTAATAGGGTGTGAGACTTTCTTGGAGGAGAGAATCATCTGTGCTCTGGAAGTAAGTGGAAAATGGCAAAGAGAATTTCCATGGGGGTCTGCAATAAAAAAAAAATTAAAAATATATAGCATTTTTTTTGTCCAAGGAATTAGGATTGATGGGAATATCCTACAGGAAAGCTGCAATGCAACTGAACATAGAAGGGATAGAAATGTAATTGTAATGTTGATGTGCTAGTGCAAAGAATAAGGCTGTGAGTTGGGAGATTTATAACAAGGGTTTCTGCCCCAACCTAGTGAGTCAGCTGGAGACAGCCAGGGAGAACAAAGGGAAAGATTATTAGCCAGCAATGTAGAAGGACCATGAAAAATGCCAGTATGATCTGTCAGTGTAAGTAGAGATAGGGAAATATTAAAGACATTGTACAAGGCACTGAGACGTCTCAATGGGAGTTATGTGTATAGTTTGGCCATCTGTAATGGAGAAAGATGAAATAAATCTGAAACAAGTGGTGGGAGAGAAAAACAGAATGTACCTGTGAAGTGCAAGGGGATGAATAATAAGAGTTTCTACTGAGAACATGGGGATATCAGGTGGGAAAAAACTCAGTCCTGGCTGGTTTAGGCTATCACAGAGTGATCGTGGGCCACAGATATGATAACATAATCAAAAAGGCGAATGGTATTTCGGGATGTGACACACATCGTATTTTTATCAGAGATGAAGAAGTGGAAATGTTGCTGCACAAGGTATTGGTTAGACCATGTGCTTAAATCAGAAATGAGAAAAAAAACCCAAAACAACAAAAACCCCCTCTTACCTATTCCTATGGTGTGATTGCTACTGAGATCATCCTAGAGGACTGAACATCAGGAAAGGAGAAGATCTAATTAAACTGGAGGAAATTGTTGGTCCAAGAATAAATGGATATGAGTGAGAGATGCATAAATGTGTAAGCCTAAGATCTGAGAAAACTCTCTAACTATCAGAGTAGGGGGGCTGTAGCAAGTTTCTCAGTGGGTGGAAGAAGACGAAATCTTGCTGGATGTAAAATGGAGTTTGGAAAATTTGTTGCTCAAAGTTTAAGCTGAAGAAGCTTACAGTGTTACAGAGCTCATGGTAAGAAGTCAGGGACTGGTGCTGCAGAGCTATGGACCTGTTTCCCGGGGGCAAGGACTTTGCAATCACAAATAATTCTGGAGTCACAGATTCGCATAGGCTGATGCCATGCAACCTTTTTCCATATACTGAATGTTATGCTATGTTTTCAAATTAGTTCAGAGTTTCCTGTAACTTACTATGGCCATATTTTCAATCCATGCCAAAACAAGCAGTAATGTCAGGATTTGGATCTATTACTAGATTTTAAATTTTGTTATTATATGGCAATTTCTCTCTCTTTTTTTTTTTTGTTTTGTTTTGTTTTGTTCTGGAAGGGTTCTTGGGAAGCAAGTGGTTAAATTAGTTCAATCCCTTCAACTTTAACCTTGGTCTAATGGTATTTCAGGGGGTGCAAAAAATAAAAAGAGAGAGAGAGAAAGAATAAATTTTATCTGTCAGCCCAAACTGTAATTTAGATCTCTTTCTCTATGAAATGGTCCCAGAAGTCTAAGGAAATAAGTCAGCTACCTTATACCATCATGAAGATCATCAGCATATTACCTAATTGGCACTAGTATTTTTGTAAAGATCTGGAAATTGGAATTTTAATACTCAGTAATAGCAGAACCACAGACTTGATAGCTTTCTCTCTGAAGCATCACCTCACTGCATTAGCAGGCCAGTTTTAGAAAAATAATTCAAAATCATGTCTCCTCTGACTGGATTTAAAAGAAGATCTCTGTTGCATTTCTTACTCTAAAAAATAGAAAACAATAAATAATTAGAAATAATGTTCAGTATTATCTGAAAGATAGAAGCTTATTTTAGTGGAAGAAAGAAATGCATGCCCGTAATCTGTCACTACATGATAGCACAGTGAATAGAATCACTTTTTGTGATGATGATTATTATTTGAAAAATTCTGCTTTATGCCTCTGTTTTGTGGCAGACTTTCTTGGAAAAGTCACTTTATCTCTCAGAACCACAGTTTCCCCTGTGTTTAAAGCAAATAATATCATTCCTTGACTTGCTGCGGATGTTAAAAGGACAAATGTTTTAAAGACTGAAAGGCTCTCTTTAACCGTGGTGTAGGAGCTGGGATATACAAAAAATAAAATGTAGTCTTGCAGACTCAGGTTCGTGGCTGTGCAAAATGAAAGCTCTCATCTATCAAGCACACATGTGGTTGGTGGGAAGTGAAGTGAGGGAAGATGATGTGATGGTAGAATTAGGATGATAGATATCCATAACCAAGCATACTATCTCCATCTCTGGTAAAGAAAAAAACTTAAATGCCTTAAACCCAGTCAACTGTCTAAATATAATGATGATATCATTAAAACACGTCAAGTAAATAGTAACATAATTTCATCACAGGTTAAAAAGTGAACTCTTAGTCCTGGCCTCATTCATATTATTCTTAATTTTTTTTATTTTTATTATTGAGTTGGTTATTAAGGTCGTTATATAATGCTCTTCAATTTATCCCAGGTATATCAGTTGACAATGTGACCCTTGAGTGATGAAAGAGCCTTGGAGCTGGGATTAATATTACATTTCATATAAAGCAAAAATTCTTCTTGTAATATAGCCACCTTCAAAGTGTACTAAAGACAGGTTTCTGTTGGTTTCTGAGCTCTGGCCTCTGCTTTAGAGGCTTGTCAATGTCAAACCACAAACACAACTTAGAAACCAACAGAAAGGGAATTGACTTTGGTTTATTCTTTTTAATTATTCCATTTGTTCTAAATGAATCAGGTATGCATACGTATGCACCTGATCTTGTGTACATGACTGCATGCACAGAGAAATAAGTTCCCTAAATTATGTATGTTTAGGATCCTATAAATACTGAAAAAACCCTCCCACCTAAAAACCCAAACAAACAAACAAACCCCAACAAAAACTCTTAGGTAAGACTCGACAAAAAATCTGACTTCTCTGATGAAGGTTCATATGACCTCCTTTTGCACGCCATGTCTCTTTATGCTTTTGAAAATGAAGAAAATACAGTGGTCACCTGTCCCAGTGAGGACAGTAGGTCCAACATATCCAGAGTGCTTGATGTATTTCTTGGTGGGACTTCTGGACTGAAGATCTGGAAGGCTTGTGCATAGCTGGCTCCAAATTACTGGCTCCACAGTTTTCTCTCCTTCCTTGTAATTTAAGCTTAAACTCATTCTGATCTTCATTGCTCGGGTGGCCTTCAAGAATTTTATCTTTTTCTTTTAGATGAAAAGCCATTCTAACACGAGAAAAGAAGAGAGTACCTCTGTCCACCTCTAAAACAAGAACAAACATTGTTCAAGTATCACAACATCTTCCCAGTTTTGGGTGCCTTGTGTCTGAAGAATCCTAGAAAAGGAAGTAGAGGGACTATTTAAGAGTCATTGGTTCACAATGCACTAGAGACCATGTGCAATGGCTGTCAGATAAACCTTCTCCTTTTGGTCATCTATGGGTTCTAGCAAAAGGAAGATGCTAGTCTGGCAGATTATCCAGAAGCCCTATGATGGACGTGTGTTTCTCTTCTCTTCCCCTAGTCTGAAATGGTTTATTTAGTAAGTTTTTACTTTTATAACAATCATGCATTATGGTAGATCACATCTCAGGAGTGCTTGTGTCACTGTCATCTCAAGGAGAAAAGAAAATCCTGACATTCAGTCTGAATTAAAAAGCAATAAATGTTTAAAGAGATAAGAATTAATAAATAATATTTTATTTCTTTCCACGTAGCAATTATTCACCTCGGGGCTAAGCTAAACACTAGCTTCTCCCTTCCCCCCAGGGCTTCTAAGCAATGTAGGCAAATGTAGACTTTGGCACCTTGCTGATCACAGAATCATAGAATCGTTTAGGTTAGAAAAGACCTTTAAGATCTTCAAGTCCAACTGTTACACTAACCCTGCCATCCCACCACTAAACCCTGTCCCTAAGCACCTCATCTGCACAGCTTTTAAATACCTGTATGGATGGGGACTCGACCACTTCCCTGGGCAGCCCCTACCAGTGCTTGACAACCCTTTCGGTGATGAAATTTTTCCTAATGTTTAACCTAAACTTCCCCTGGTGCAACTTGAGGCTATTTCCCCTCGTCCTATTCCCCATTACCAGGGAGAAGAGATCAACACCCAGCTCCGTACAGCCTCCTGTCAGGCAGTTGCAGAGGGCGATCAGGACTCCCCTCAGCCTCCTCTTCTTCAGACTAAACAACCCCAGTTCCCTCAGCCACTCCTCATAAGACTTGTGTTCCAGACCCCTCACCAGCTTGGTTGCTCTCCTCTGGACATGCTCCAGCAACGCAACATCTTTCTTGTAGTGAGGGGCCCAACACTGAACACATTATTTGAGGTGCGGCCTCACCGGTGTGGAGTTCCCTACTCCTGCTGGCCACATCATTCCTGATACAAGCCAGGATGCTGTTGGCCTTCTTGACCACCTGGGCACACTGCTGGCTCATATTCAGCTGGCTGTTGACCAGCACCCTCAGGTCCTTTTCCACCAGGCAGCTTTCCAGCCACTCTTCCCCAAGCCTGTAGCGTTGTATGGGGTTGTTGTGACTCCAGTGCAGGACCTGGTACTTGGCCTTGTTGAACCTCATACAGTTGACCTCAGCCCATCGATCCAGCCTGTCCAGGTCTCTCTGCAGAGCCCTCCTCCCCTCGAGTAGATCAACACTACCACCCAGTTTGGTGTTATCTGCAAATTTACTGAGGGCACACTCAATCCCCTCATCTAGGTCATTGATAAAGATATTAAACAGAACTGGTTCCAGAACTGAGCCCTGGGGGACAAAGCATTTAATCTTGGATGATGAGCAGAACTAAGAGCTTCTAGATCTGGCCTTGCTGACCTTGCTGGAACCAGAGAAGAAGAGGGTGGTAAGTGAGTAAGGATCAGAAGTGAGGACACACACACACACTCCTTCCCACAGTAGAAACAGCCAAAAGTCAGTGTCTGGCCGGGCAGGAGAGGATATCACTAACTGAAAATTATTCCACTGTTAAAACAGCAGATGCCCCAAATTGGTGGTTGTGTGCCCAGTCAGAAGAGCTCTTCACAGTCTGATGGCCTGAGCATCTTGGCCTGTGAATAAAATTGTCTCAGCTCCTTCCTTTCTAGTGACCAGATCTTAGTTTTATTTTTGACCTTCCTACCTTTTCCCCCACAGAGGTTAGTAATTGGTGGAAGAGGAGGAGAAGACTATTAACAAAAAAAGAAATGAAGATCAGGCAAGATGGTTGAATTGCCAGACACAAAAAAGGTCCATACCCCATAATAATGCTGTACCTTTTGATACATTCTGTGTTCTTTTGTCAAAAAATGCGTAAAGAAAGTAAATGTGGTTTGGTTTAATAGAGGAGGTAGTGTCTTAAGGAGCGGGGTGTAATAACAATTCCAGGTAATATATGTTTATATGTACACGATAAGAAAGCAGTAATAGTAGCCCAGGATGGGCAGTCCTATGTTGAAACGACACTTACTGCATTTAACAATGCCAACACAGTGTTGGGATTTCCCAGATGACTTTCTGTGGGTACTTTTTTGTTTTCCTCTGTAGGAAGAATAATTCCCCCATTGAACATCTGGCCTTTTGACCACTGTTGCCCTGCAGCAGAAGAGAACCACCTCTTCCACCTGCTTTAGTGTCAAAAAGGAACCTTTATGCACAGTGAGGCACTCGTCTGCTTGGAGCTAGAAATAGAGGAAAAGGATGACTAGGAAGTCTAAAGCAGGCAGCAGGTAAGCTGACTTAGTGGAGCAAGACTGGGATTTGTCATCCTTGGTTTTAGCTATCTCAAATATTATTTAGTTTAAACAGGCCACAGTTGTTCATGTAGTGGTCGATTGACAGACAAGGGAAATCTTCAGAAATTCCTACTAATAACTGCCACTGGGCTTGGACTGGGAGGAATCTCTCCCTGGATTCATCTATTTCTTTACAATGACAACAGAGGGACCGTAGACAGCCAGCTTTCTAATTTTTAAATAGTTACAAACAGACAAGGTCAGTATATTCTTCTGTGGTTTCTCATGTCATATGTGCCTATCTGAAACATAATCAGCAATACCCATGTGTGAAGATGTCATAGTTTAACCCAGCAGGCAGCTAAACACCACACAGCTGTTCGCTCACTCCCCAACCTGCAGTGGGAGGAGGGCAAGAATTGGGGAAAAAAAGTAAGATTTGTGGGATGAGATGAAGACACTTTAATAAGACAGAAAAGGAAGGGATAATAGTAATAGTAATAATAGTAACAACAGTAACAATAGTAATAATATCAATAATAATAACAATAATAGAAAATACAAAATAAGTGATGCACAATGCAATTGCTTGCCGACCAATGCCCAGCTAATTCATGAGCAGCAATCGCTGCCCCCCAGCCAACTTTCCTCTAGTTTATCTGCTGAGCATGACATAATTTGGTATGGAATATCCTTTTGGCCAGTTTGTATCAGCTGTCCTGGTCGCACCTCCTCCCAGCCTCTCACTGACAAGGCAATATGAGAAGTTGAAAAGTCTTTGACTAGTGTAAGCCCTGCTTAGCAACAACTAAACCATCTGTGTGTTGTCAATATTCTTCTCATCCTAAACCCAAAACACAGCAGTATGCCAGCTAGTAGGAAGAAAACTAACTGTCCCAGCTGAAACCAGGACAGAAGACAAACAAAAAAAGGAAGTCCACCATGGTGTGTGGAGCAGGCAGAGAGAAAATGGCAAGCCCCAGGCTAGGGGTCATTTTCCACTAGATGCCAACAGTAGGATAACTGGTTGCCATAAGGAAGGCATGTTTCATCCTTCCTGCCTTCAGTTGCCAAAGCTATTTCAGAGGTATGCTTGGACAGAGTTTTGCAGGCTCCCTCAAAAAAAAAAATAAGGTGGTTTTTGGGGTGCCCTTCACAAAAAATGCAGAAAAAACCTACATGATTTTGCCCTGATAAACCTCAAAAGAAATTTAAGGGTTTTCAAAGCCTTAATTTTCATTTCTATTTTCCTCAATTTACTGAGTAGTAAACTCAGATAGTAGCTTCTATTTTGTCTGGGGCTTTACGTAACCGGTGCAGACAGCTCTGGATTGCTTCTTACCAAGAGTTCTTGCATCGCCCTGCGCATGAACTGCAGCTGCCACTGTCACACTGACAGCCATACTGCTGCTGTTGAAAGAACATGGTCTTTTCAAGGGATGTCTTATCCCTTTGCCAGCTGTGCCAGTGGGTTACTTCTATGTATTATACAGAAAAAAAATTAGGTGGAAGCATTGTTTGTGAGAATTTTTTCCTGCACATCCAAGCTCTGCATGAACTGTTCTTCAAAAAGCAAAAGTCTCTCTGTCCTGTCTCTGCTTTTCTCTTGTATTCTCTTTATTAGCTTGGCCTTGACCTCTGGCACTATGAAGAGTATGAAACATAGTTTTTTTACTTTTGGCTTATGATGCAATC
Organism: Egretta garzetta; assembly: GCF_000687185.1. Taxonomy (NCBI): domain Eukaryota; kingdom Metazoa; phylum Chordata; class Aves; order Pelecaniformes; family Ardeidae; genus Egretta; species Egretta garzetta. The sequence goes on along the minus strand of NW_009270001.1, from coordinate 4,380,220 downwards.
TAGGTCATTGCAGCCTGCAGGATTAAAACATTGGGATCTTGTTAAAGAGGTTTAACCCTATTTTATTTCCTTTCGTTCCTCAGTCACAGAAAATAGATTAATATGGTAACACTTTGCAGTAAGTGGACATTAATTAATGCTAAATTACACCAGAATTCCTCTGGAATCACATATTAACAGTCACACTAAGTCCAAAAGAGCTTGCCATGATTAATGTTTTTGTAAGGAATATCAAAGAAATTAATAACCATTTGTCACTTATAATAAAGTGTTACCAATTAATTTCGTGCTATTTTTCTGTCCTGGCTTTGCCATGAAAATGAGGTGCTGGAAGTTTAAAGCCTAGTATATTACAGTAGTGTAAGCTTCCACTCTCTGACCTAGTCAGGACTCTTCAGTGCAACTTGTCCTGCTACTACTCTTTGTATCTTGTATGAGAAATAGAGCAAGCGTCTTGGTTTGAGATGCAGAACCTGGGCAAGAGGAAGAGTTATTTTAATTCATGTGCCATAATTCACTCCTCGGTATTGGAAATTCAAATCCTCAGACCATTCATTAACTTGACAAACACCGTAATGAGTGCAGAAAATGGCAGCGCATAAATCCATTCTCTTGACAAAGAACATAATGAGAATGGGAAGTGACACAAACTAAATAGTGATCACTTTACAGTCTGGAGACTGTATATACTTGGTTCTTGTGTCATAGCAGCTCTTCCTCCTTGCTGCCCTTCCCCCTTGTTGGCTGATGAGTGAAGTCTAGATAGTGAAAACCTGTGCCATTCCAGGACTCCCTGCTAGCCAAGCTTCAGGTTCCTTGGGGGCTGCACAACCGCTTTTGTTCACGGAGTACCTTGGTATCTCTACAGGTCCCAAATGAAATAATGAGTTAAGAGATACTAAACTTCTGTCAGTACATATCTTTATTCTTCTTTTCAAAAGTGTGTATTATGCATCCACCCTCCTCCTCCTCATCCTTTTACCCACAAGTATTTCTTAACTGGTTTCAGAGGTTGGTGTTGACTTCAGCAATAAGGGAGTAGGTATGGAAGGATGTGGACAACCAATTAAAGCATGCAGCATCCCCAGTTTCTGTACAATTTTAACTGGAAATAGTAAATATATTCTGGGAAATCACCCAGGAAACTTGCCCTTTTGATAGGGGCCTTATATACAAACTACCCAAGGGTCAAGCTCCTGTTGTCTCACATGGACTGGGGAACCGAGTTCATGTTGTTCACAACACAGATGGATACTGAGGTCACTGGCATATGGCATGCAGAATGAATTATTGTGTTAAAGGTATTGCTTTTTGTATGAAACAGAATAACTGAAGAGACTCAGCTGTTTTCAGGGGTTATTTTTTACACTGCTTATTTTTCACACCGCTTATTTTTCACTTGTCTGAAGGACTTTTCTAGTGGTTAGAGAAGGATTCTATTATATCCTGTTACTCCTTCAGGCACTAACAATTTGAAACCTTCCTTTCCACATGCACATCTTTCAGGAAAGATAGTCCTTTCCTGAAGTACGCTCTATCCTGGACTTCCCACCAAGATGCAATTTTACAAAGATTAGTAATTAGTACTGTTCTTTAATGGCACAACTGAAGTCTTAGTGTTTGAAAAATGTTTTGAGAATTTTTCACAAAAAATATTAATGCCAGCTATTATTATTAATAAAATCAATTGCATTACCTTTTTCCACACAAAAATATCCCAATACCCATTTTCCATTCAAAACCTGGCTTGTTTTTCTTGACATAACAGCACAGACCATGCAATATAATATAAAATTCCTTCTTGCTGTGGTAAAGTGAAATCTAAGCATTTGTTTGAGCCTTTATTTTTTTCCTCTTTTTTATTTCTGAGGAAAACGCTCACAGGGAATAACATAACTTGCTTAACTGCATAATACTTTATACTGTAGGTGCTTTAATTTTCTGACACTGAAACCTGAAAAAGTCAGATGTGTGAAACAAAGTCTTTTTCTAAGTATTCAATATCAGAAGAAATTATCAAAGCTCAGGGAAACTGGGAAATAAATGCAGTAAAGACAAACAAGGGAATATTAAAGATGAATCCCTAATTTTGTCCCAGTGCTGTGTAAAACAGCCTTCCACCTCCTCTGTATTCAGTCCCAAGTCCTATATGACCTTCGGTGCTAAAGATGAGAGTCATATATTTAACTACAGTATTTTTTATTTACTATAGAAGCTGAGATGCAAAACACTTAATCTACATCATAAAATGGAAAGTGGCTGAGTTTGCAGTGACCTTGACCATTCCTACTCCAAAAGCTGATCATTTCAAACATGCGCAGCCCTTCAGCTGTGCTAAATTGGACTCAAGTTCATGGCATGTGTTATTTTTCAAAATCTGACTTTTCTTTTTTGGTGGGGAATCAGAGAATACAAATCTAGAAGATGTTTTGCATGTATTTATTTATGAGTGCATAGATTTTCTCTGGTTAAAGAGCAGTGAGGAGGAAGCAGCAGTGGGAGGTTTTCAAGGGAGTTATCCACTCAGTCCCTACTGACCTTCTGTAGAAATTGGATACTGAGCTACCTTTTGCCAATAACAAAGCACAGGAAACTGAAGCCAGAAGCATCAACACCTTCACCAACTAAACTTGTTGGTGGTGTTGATTAAAATCAGTGATAAAACTCCTTTTGCTCCTTCTCCTCTTGAATTTAGGATGGAAGCAAGTCATCAGCTATTTCCTTGGGTGAAAGAGTGAATTTATGCATAGTCTGTTCCTTCAGGTAAAGCCACAAATCCACAGCTGCTTTTTGTATCCCATATTTCACAGCATGCTGTCCCTTGATAGCCTTATATAGCTGTGGGAGTTTGTTTGTTTTTTGGGGTTTTTTTTGGTTTTTTTTTTTTTTTCAAATATGAGCCAAATAAAAACCTTGTGTTACATCGCTTGAATTATGTTTTTACTGGAATAAACACAGACACCTGGCCAAAGAAACCAAATATCAGAATCTTGCATTTTTGGCAGGTGTTACCTTTCCTGCTCAGTACCTCTTAGATGCTTTAATATCTATATGCCTGCTCACGATCCCTCTTTTCCTCTGTTTTTTTGGTTGGTTGGTTTGTTGGTTTCTGTGACATTGGCATGCTTTCCCCTATCATGGTGGAAAGTGTCCTAGCTCAGGCTTTCACCTAGTTTGGCAACAAGAAAGCTGTTGCACTTACCAAAAGCAGGAGACTAACCCTAGTAAACCCAGAGGGACACGTGGTTCATTTTTAAAAGGCATTGCCAAACGTACTGATGCTTAGCAGCCAGTCAGTGGCAGAGCAGCATTTGCAGGTTTCTGAAGATTGCTCTGCTGTGCCATTCAGTCCAGGTTATGTGTCCAACAAATGGCATAACATTAACATTTAAAAGCTGTCTAGGTGTGAGAGAGCAATGGAATAGCTTTCCCATGCTACAAAACCAGGGACAATGAACGTGGTACAGAGGGACATCAAGATATTTAAGGCAATGATTAGATACTATGCAATCCAATGTGATAAGCTGAAATAGATTTGTAAAGATAACAGCAATTCTGAAGACTATAGACCATTTTATGGGATGTGCTATATAACTTTTGCTCCTTCCCCCAAATTTATGATCTTCAGCAGAGCAAAAAAAGCAAAACACAGTAGCAATTTGATTCTAAAGGCCAATAAAAGAAGAAGGAGAAACAAAAGAAAAAATCAGTGAAAAAAAACCCAGACGAGGGCATTTCATTTATTCTGTTTCTGCTACTGTTATTTTGCCAATTAAACTGCTATAAAGATAATAAAAAGAAAGCATGTGTGGAAAATGAAGGTTTGCCTTCATGAAGAGAGTTTTAAAAAAAAATTCTAAAATCCTTTAAAATTATATTCCCTAATAAATAAATAAATTAATCAACAAGTTGTACAAAAGCCACATAAAAACCATTGCACATCTCATTAATCTCTGAGATATTTTAGGGGTTTTCTTTAGGTGAAATAAATCCTTGCTGCAGAAATGTTTATGTACAAAATTTGTAAGCCATGATGAGGAAACAGCATTTGCCTTAAGGCTGGGATTCTGTCTCCTTACGCCAAAATGATTAGAAGCATGGAGAGAAAAAAAATAAAACAAAAAAAAACCCTCATAAAAAAGAGTGATTAGAAAGACTGAGTTTGCTTATTTAAAAGAAAAAAGAATAAAAAGAAGTGAGGTGTAAAAATGCAAGCTAGGGAGAACTCCAAGAAGAAGGCATAATCAACTTTTTTTTCTGAGTTTATGTAGGCATTTTATAACATATAGTGGTCAAATATTTTGCACTCCTCTTGTCAGAGAGCTATCACAGATGTTGCTTTCTGTGTTAACATCTGGGGGATACAGGAGGTTTGTATTTGAGAGCTTGTCCATTTTTCCATTTATTACTGCTAGTCTAGTAAAATATATCACTTTTATAAAAAAAAACTCACTTCTTTTTAGAAGAAGAACCTGAGAGCAGTCTGTGCTTTGCATGAGGATAGAGGCTTAGAGAACATGAAGTTATAGGAAGTAGTAAGATGGATGTTGGTGTGTTGGGGTGCGTGTGTGTTAGGGATACAGAGAGGAATGCTATATTTGGTAAATTAAACAGTGTTTTCCTCTGGATGTTTCTAAAGGTGTTGATATCTTTGAAAAGCAGTCTGAGAAAGGGCCAAAATATTACCAAGGATTGAGAGACGTTTCATCATGAGGAATGTTTTAGTGAAGTTAAAAAAAGAACTGTCTCTTGAGACTTCCTAGGACTTGCCAAGTCATCACTTCATGCGGTAGAGACAGGTCTTATAACAAAGGCGCTGAGAAAACTCATTATAAAAATAACTATCTAATGTGACGTGAAAGTGATAAAATGGGCTTCTACAGGAAAACTTCACAGCACCCGAATAGCTGCTGGAGAATGTATCAGGGCAGAGAAGCATTGCACTGACCCAGCATGGCCACCACAGACCAGCACAGGCTGAAAGGCACTGAGTGATGAGGCAAGGGAAAAATAATCTGCTTTTGCCATATTTAGACAACCATTGGTAGAGATTTTCCAAGTATTAGAAATTGTGGATGCATCAGACAGACAGCAGTGGTGGGAATTGCCTTGGTGAAACCCCATTCTTTGCATGCTTATCTTTAGCCATGGAGCTGGCGAGCAAGTAAAAGAAACATTCTTTAGAAACGTTTTGAAATGCACTATGTTCCTCAGTGGATTATGAACCTTTGGAGTATGTCAGGAAGGGAACAAGGGGAGAAACTGAAGCTGTGTAGAACTAGCAATAGTCACTGTTGGGAGACTCCAGTAGTCCTGGATAACAGGGGAGGTCCCAGATGACTGGAGGTTGGCAAATGTGACGCCCATCTTCAAGAAGGGCCGGAAGGAGGATCCGGGGAACTACAGACCAGTCAGCCTGACCTCAGTACCGGGGAAGATTATGGAGAGGTTCATCTTGAGTGTGCTCACCAGGCACATGGAGGACAATCAGGGGATCAGGCCCAGCCAACATGGGTTCATGAAAAGCAGGTCTTGCCTAACCAACCTGATGTCCTTCTACAACCAGGTGACCCACCTGGTAGATGAGAGAAAGGCTGTGGATGTTGTCTACCTGGACTTCAGCAAAGCCTTTGACACAGTCTCCCATAGCATTCTCCTGGAGAAGCTGGCGGTTCATGGCCTAGATGGGTGTACTCTT
>NW_009270001.1:4308589-4373750 GCF_000687185.1 Egretta garzetta | reverse complement strand
CTCCTTGGAGGTATTTAAAAGGATAGATGAGGTGCTTAGGGACATGGTTTAGTGGTGGGCTGTCAGGGTTAGGTTAAAGGTTGGACTCGATGATCTCAAAGGTCTTTTCCAACCAAAGTGATTCTATGATTCTATGATGCTATGATTCTATTCTATGACTCTCTGCTAGAACTGAGAAGCCTTCCTGAGGCAATCTGCCTTGGGGAGTTATATGTACGTCCCCCTCCAAACAGGTACCCACATCCCCATGTCCCACACACATACTCATTTCAACAAATTTGCTCTAGTTCATAAAAAACTCATTAGAAAAAAAATTCTGGCCAGTTCTTGTCCACAAGACCTTTGGGAATGAAAGTCAGCACAGCGTGGAAGACATTTGTAAGTCCTCTGTGAAATGAAATCCCACTTCAGACCTCAGTGGACAGGTTAAGCACTCCCTAAATTTCTAGCATCACCCGCACAGATAATGTAAGCTCAGAAAGAATACCCTGAATGCACACACTATTTATAACTTTCCCAGGAAGAAATTAGCAGGCGTAACAACCTCCCCAAAGGTGGGATGTAAACATCACGAGAGATCTGAGCTGGAACAAGAAATGGAGTATCTGCCATCTCGTAATTGGAATTTAAATTTAATTAAGATGGAGAGAAAATACTCATCACCCTTTCAGTGAAATGTAGGAGCCCTTGGTGCAGCTATCTAAACATAAGAAAGCAGCCTTCCTAAAACTTTAGTTAAACAAACAAGTCTCTGTGGAAAGAAAAAATGGCCTGTAAACTTAATTCCCAAGTTTATAGTTAGATGACAAAAAAAAAAAAAAAGCCTCTAACTGTTGCTCTAAGCTTGTTTTTATGCTTCTGTCTCCTGAATCACAATACAGAACAGAAATTCAGCATCTTAGTACTAAAAGCTTGATTTTTACAAAATTAAGCTCAGATGCTGCAATGTGTGTATGTGGTGGGACCTGATCAGACTGGGGATAGGCAGGTAGGTGACTCCTAGTGCTTGGTGAGCCCCTGGCCCCCACTTTTGGATAAACCAGAAGAAGGAAATGAAGGGTTGCTTTGCCTACATAAGCTGCTATGCTATGCTATCCCACCTTGTCTCCCAGATGCCCTTTACATATGGGAAGGGACCACATTTCAGGATGGATAAACTTTCTGGTAACGGGCTTCTTGCCACAGACTCTCCCAGGGGATCTGTAATATTTCCCCATTTGTTTTATAGACTCCTGTTTGGATATGTGAGCTGTGCCTGGTTATATGATTTCCAAATGTGCCTGCTCTGGTCTCATATCCAAAATTGCGTCTGCCACAAAATCTAAGCAGGGTATCTGTCTGCAGGTCTTGGTGCTTACCAAAGCACAATTATAATATTAATACATAAAACTAATGCAGCCCATTGTAAGGACAGTGTGCGACTTCCCACATAGGATATCCAAGGCAATTTCACCTAGTTATTGCTCTGTGAAGTACATAACATCTGGTTAAGCTGCTAGATATCTATTTATAAAAGCATTTAGTCTTGATTTAAGACTTCAAGCAAAAGTGAATCCATCATGCTCTAAGATAAAATGTCCCAGTGGTTTATAACTTTCAGTATTAAAAAAGTGAAGGAATTTGTAGTTTGAATTTATCTTCTTCCGTGAACCTTTGAAACCCATTATGTTTTCCCTTTCCTAGATTAAAAAGCTGACTGTCAGTTACCTTCTCTTTTGTAGATTCTTTCAGGTTGATCAAATCAAACCTTAACCTTTTCTTGGGTAAGACTGAGAAGGGGAATTTCCTTGGCCTCACCAAAAAATATTTTTTTCCCCCAACTTTGGGTCAAGCTTGCAGTTCTTTCTGGATTTCCGCTCCGCCCCCACCCCACCTTTGTTAAAGTATTCTGTATATGTAATGTAGAGGGCTGGACACCATATCCCAGCTATGGCACTAGGGATGTTTGGATGGGTTGCATGGAGTGGCATTGCCTCTGTGTCCTAACTTTAATGAGACCATTAATTCCCCTTGATTAACATCCCAGGATGACCTGTAGTCTCTCAGCTACAGAGTCGTGCTTGGAGCTGATGTTCCAGAGGTTCCTCTGTCCTCAAACTTATGGCAGAGTTACAGTTTTCTGAGACACCATTGTTAGGTCTGTAAGTGTGACCTAAATGCTTTGCTTCTGCATGGTTGGCTGGAATTTAACTGTAGTATTTGTTCCAGTTAATACAGCAGCTCATTAAAGATGAATAAAAATAATTATTTGGATGCAAGGCATTGTGGTTAAAGACCTGAATCTGGCTTCAGGAAATCTGGGTTCTATTTTAGGCTTTTACTGTAACTGCCAATGTAAATCATAACAATCAGGGGGGCTTAATTCTCTCCTGCTCTAGTTCCACTATACAAAATAGAGTAACAATTTTTCCACACCATTTTTATTGTCTAGGCAACCAGTAAGCTAAAAAAAATTGCAAGCCTGAATAAAAGGAACAAGGTAAAAGACTAGAGAGGAAGCATGGAAGAAGAAAGCACACCAAACAGAGCAAGATTATTAGGAGCATAGGCTTGGAAAAGGACCCTCCTGGGCCATGTAATTTAGATTCCTCTATCGCATGTGTTATGATGTAAATTTTCAGTTATCAAACTCCATTTTACAATTCGTTAGGCTTCCCCACATTTAAAACCCCTCTTCCGACAATGTCAAACCTCTGACCTAAGTGTCCTGTTTGCCCTTTTCCAGTCAGTACCTTCTAACTTGTGAGTCCATGGTGCTTACACTATCTGTTTGCAAATACAAAGAGGTAAGGTGTTGCCAGTTCTCTGTGCTTGAAACACTATCCTTCAGTCAAATAGAATCATAGATATATAATCTATATCATACATATATTTCATGCCACTGTATCTGCCAGGTCCAGTGGGTGCTTGGATGGATAAACTTCAGACTGGAAAGCAATGTAGCAATGATGATCTTTGTCAGGGCTGTGTTTTCGCACACTTATACTGATCCAGACTCAAATCATTGTCCAGCAGAGCCCAGCACTGTGGAGCTGGATCATGTGGTCAGGCCTATCCTGTGTATGTAGGGCCACGGAGGTGTGACATCCGCTGGGTGCTGGTGTGGCAAACACTGTGTATTTCGGTCACACAGCAAAACTGACATCTCTATTTTCAAAATATTTATCCCAGCCAGATACAGTGCATAGCGATTAGGATACAAATGACATCAATTCCTCCTCTCTGGAGATGAATCCAGGCTAATTTGCTCTCCCTTTCTCACCAGTGCTTCCCCCCCCACCCCAACCATTCTCTTTTTCATTATTATTTGCCTTCCTGTTCCCTTCTAGACATTAAACAAAACAATTACATTGTATTCATGCATTATTGTAAATGCAATGCCAGGGCACTGAATTGTCTCAGAGGCAGTACTGAAGTGTGGTGAATATTAAATTTAGAGAAAGTGCAAATGGTTTAAAAAACTGCCCTCTGTGTGTGTGTATGTTTGTATTTGTGATATGTAACATTTGCAAAATATAAAGCTTTTTCAGGCTTTTCTCTGGAGGATTTTGGAGTCCAAACAAGATTTACTACTGAGCTTTATTTTCCACTCTGAATAAATGTTATCAGTTGATTTATGCTCCTTTAAAATAAATGATGGAAGGGAGCAAGACAGCATACCGCAAAAGTAGAGGGTTGCTCAATTCTGTTCCCCCCACTTATTCCACTTACAAGTTGGTAAGTCGCTAAGGGGGAGCATTTTCACAGCACTAGCAATGCCAACTGCAAAACAATAAAGAAAATAATCTAATCCTTGTCCCTTTCTGCTGTCTTTTCCTGCTGTCCTTATAGGGAATTTAAAGTATTTGACTGTAAATGCTTAACTCCTCTGGCTCCTGGAGTAAAAAGCAAGCAGGCAAATCTGCTACCTGCACTCCCAGATCAATACCTGAAAGTTCGTTTAGGTGTTCAGCTGCATGCTGTTAACCAATTCATCCCAGCACGCCCTGTGCGTTCAGCTGATTACGCTCATTGCCCTCCGAGGAGCTGCACGTAAAAGCAGCAATCTATGGTATTTCAGTAATGAGAGCTCCAAGGGAGGGATTATTATTTTAGTGAAACAATGATTTTTCATGGCGTTCAGTGAAAGAAATTGGATAGATGTCACCGTCACAGGAGGCAGGGAAGAAAACCTCTGCCCAGGTCATTGCTGTTGAGAGGGCTTTGCCATTGAGAAGTGCAGGGGGCTGGAGAGCAGTGGCCAACAGGCCAGATCCCATGACCCTCACTGTAGCTGCCCCAGAGCTGGCCCTTCATCACATCCCTTCAGAAAGCTCTGGGTTGTTACCAGTGTGAACAGCAGCAGAGTCAAAGAGAACATACTGGGGTATCAAAACGCTCCTACCTGTCATCCCTGTGGGGATTTTCTTTGTGCATCCTCAGTTCTCTTACCTCGTCACATGATGCTTCCCTGGGTTTACACTGTGATAGTTAAAAATACAAGTAATAGTCAAGATGTGAACTCTCACATGGTTAAAACGTCAAGGCAGAGAACAAATAAATTAGCATGCAGTTCATAAATGTGGCATTGATGAATTACAGCATAGCTATTGATTAATCATATATCATGTACAGTGTTCTAAGCACTATAACTACCAATCAATTTAGACCTATCCGTGAATTGATACTCAGTGTAAGAAATTAAATCAAAGACTCAGAATGGTGCAAAAGTACAGGCTAAGGTTTAACTCCCAGCTGATGCACAAGTAACGTGCTTGATTAACACTAATGGAAAGCTAACTAGATATGCCTGCAGTGTACTGATATCAGAACAAACTTCAGCTGATTGAAGACTCCCTCACTATTTATCCTGGTTCATCCCTGCTATAGGCATCTCATTAATGAGAAAGTATGACCCCAACCTGGGTGTAATAGAGCTGCCACCAAGGTAAGCATGCCATTTATTCAGCCACAATACTATAGGAGTTTATTTGGTAAGGTTTGTTTCTACATCACTATGGTATACCTAGCTTTTATTAAACAAAAAAAGAGATGTTATTAATTTTTGTAAATTATTCTTATAGCTTCAGTAGAATCTTTACCATAATATATTTTGCCAGACCTGGCCATAATTCAGGAGGATAGAAAACAGACTCTGGTGACCTAGGAACAGATATCACTGGAGAGAAAACTCAAAAACAATTGTTAGGTACTTTTGATAGAAAATTAAAAGATTGGGTGTTTAGTTTCTCTGCCACACATATTTGTCACAAATCTTTTAATTCCTGATACACATGCAAAAAAACCCCCAAAAAACACCAACAAACAAAAACGAAAAAAATTGTAAGTTAGGCACAGCTTTAGCAATTTTTTCAATGTATTGTATGTATTTTAAAGTTTTCACTTTAAAAAGGAAAAGTTACTTCTTCCAAGAAATCCCAGATGGCCATTTTTTTCCCCCCCCAATATAAAAAAGATCACAGTAGTTTTGTTGAAAGAAATGTTGCTAGTTTGGGTGGGATTTTCTCTGCGATACTGAGACATACAACTTGTAAGTAAACTGCTGGTAAAATAACTCTTTTTTTGAGGAAGTGTTTCCCTTTTAAAAAAAAAATAAAGCTTTCAAACTCTTAGAATAAATTGCCATCTTCTTAAGCTTAGGAATCTAAGGATGTCTCTACAGATGCTTTCAAATACATCTTCCTCTCTTCACAAACTAAGAGAGGTCCAACAGCCTTTCCTGTTGCAGCAAATTCAGGGAACAGAGGTAATTGGCCTCTGGATGTTGCTCCAAAAGGTTTTGCTTTCCTCTGCAGCCCAAGTCAGATTTGAGGCTTGCATCTGATGCGGAAGTGGTCATGTACATGGGGGTGACTGCGTAGAACCCTGAGTGTCTTTGTGTTCTGTTTGCATCCCCCAAAGCTGCTAACTTCAAAGTAGCGATGCCCCTGATCTGGATTGTTTCCACTCGATTTGCTTTATCCATATGGTGGTGAGATACCAGGAAGCAGAGACTCTACTTTCCTGTTGTTTTGCAGGCAGCTAGGTCTGCTTTTGACCCCAAGAAAGAATTTCTGCAATGAAAAAAACAACATCCGTGCTCCATCCTCCCATTCCTGGAAGTAACAAAAGCCTTGTGGAACATATTGCTACACTGTTGTCAACATAATGATAGTGTTTGTAAAATAAACTCCCACCAAACACTCCAATAATTAGAATGTCTTTTTTCCCCCTCCCAACCTTATGTTCCTGTGAACACAATGACATCAATGTTCATTAATTCTATATTCAAATGTTTGTCTTCTGTGGCAGCTCTACCAAATAAACAAAACTATTTAACAATGAGAAGACATAAAATGTTTACATGGGAAGGGAATAAAACCAGTGATGGCACCAAAACTCTTAATCAAACTCAATTATAGAGACCAGGTGCAACGTCCCACAGCTGACACTTTGCTGACTTCAGTATTGTATAAGGAGAAATATGTCGTTTACAGTCCTATGGAAAAGGTTCAAACATCATGGAGGGAAATCACAGAGTGGGTTAGTTCCTGGCAAAAAAAAAGTTTTGACTGTGGGTATAAATCAGGTGTTGTCATTCCCTCTAAAACATTGTAGAAGATATTGTCTGGGTCAGTGTTTCTAATTATGCATCTATCTGCTGGAAACTATGTCTTTACTCCTGAGGTACATTTTAACAGCAGTGAGCAAAACCCTTCAGGAAAAAGGAATACATCTCCTCCTAAAAAAAAACCCTTTAGCAACTGAAGGGTCATGTTCAAAAAACCAACTTAACAGGGCATTTGTGAAAGTTAACTTAACAGTGATCTAGAAAATGAATGATAATATTTTCCAACCTCCCGTGTTGAAGAAACATCTCCTCTAAAAAGCAAATGCAAAGAGGATATGATGAATGTATTTTTAAAAATTGTAGGTTCCTAAGGCTGTGGTTTGTGTTAGAGCAGAAGACCAGCAAAAGTCCTTGGGGTTCACAGACTTTCAAAGGCAAATTGGGAGTTTGACCCTCCATAGACCAGGCTAGGCTGTAGCAAAAAACCTCAGGTCTTTCTGGCCTCAGAAATCAACCTGACTTACACCTGGGAGGTTTTTTAAAACCTGTGAATCATTTTGGGTAGTGGGTTGTGTTTAATGGAACATTACTGCATCCTGTCTGCATCCTACTCTTTAGACAGGGATGATTTTTTTTTCTTAGGGAAAAATGTGGATTGCTCTCACTTTTAAGGAGGTAATTTAGACTAATTATTTGCTTCCTACCATTGGTAGATTCTGAGTTATTTTGTAACAGAAAGTGAAAGACAGCTAAAACGTAGAATATGATTTCAAAATGTGCCTACTGCGGTACACATAAATAAGAGGAAAAGAAGGACAGCTAGCTACAATGTCACTTACATGAATTTTATATGAGAAGTTTCTATGAATATGGAGGATAGTCCAGTAAAACTGCCTAGTCAAATTCTTGGTTTAGAAGCAGATCCAACTACAATTTTTTTTTTTTGTTTTTGAGGAGTCTTAAAACTGTCTCAATTGTGAATCCTTTTAAATGTCCATCTAAATGTCCAGGCTAAGTGCCAAGAGGAAATCAATCTATGCTGACTTTCCGAAACCTTCCAAGTGTGATAAGCCTAATAGGAACATTTGTCCGCTTTATGTTACCTTCAGGAGCTTTTACTGTGAAAGTCTCACCTCTCTTCTACTGCTTCGCATGCAGGGGTGATTAATTTTTAGTTGAACATACTCAGTCAAAGCAAAATTAGCTTCTTGCTAGAACTGTGTGAGGGCAAACTCATTTCTGGCATGTTTTGATAGAATAATACTTTTGCTCTAGAAAATGCTTGAAAAAAGTACCTATGAAAACATGCACATTTACATGAGGGCAATAAAACTAAACATTGTGGGAATACATAGTTCTTGGTGGTTTGGTATATTTTCAGTTTCCTTGGAAAACCCTGCAAAAGCTTTTGCTTGGTTGCCCCGCTTCAAAAGAGGTTGCTGAGAGTTTCTCAGCTGCTCTTGCACCCTGGAGGCAAAAGGTGTGAGGAAAAGCTTCAGAGAAAGACTTTTTTTCCCCTTAGTGCAGCCTTATTTCATGCTAGACTAGCAGGCGAACAGCCCCTACCTGTCTGTCTGTCTGCCTAGATATGTATTTTACATCTGTCACTCTGGTATCTAGAAATTAGGCTCTGTCTTCTGCATTATTGTTATTCATACGCTGTCACCCTTGTTTTATTTCCCCTCCCTTATTTCTTGCCTTCTTTCAGGACTTCTTTACTTTTTTGACTTTACCGGGGCTCACTGGTCTGCCCTGAGCTGGTTTGGGAAGATCACGTGGAGGCTTCCCTGCAGCTCAGGAGTGGACAGAGCTGGAATTTGCTATGAAGTGGCCTCCCCACACCTGAGCTGAGTCCTCCAAACCCTGCTTCTGACACTCCTTGGGGTAGGATGTCCAATCCAGCAAAGGAGAAATTCACGGGAGACAAAGATCACAAAGAAATTCAAATAAGGGGCTTCACGTACATGGGCAAATATGTGAAATGACCTGCATCGCTCTTGGCACTTCACAAGTGCTCTGCAGTGACACTAGCTAACAGTCAGCATGTCTTTACTTCTTGCTCAGGAGGAAAGTGTCCTCCAGATGGTTTCTTTTTATTCATTTAAAGAGAGTTAAGCTCCATCTCAGAGCTGCAGACAGTTGACTGATTGATGCTCCTGGAAAATCTGCTGATTGGAAAGACTGTATATCACATTAGCTGTTTCAGAGTTACTTTGGTAATTGGTTCCAAAGGAGAGGAGGGAAAAAAAAAAAAAAAAAAAAGATTTGCGCCAACCTAGGTGTAACTGATTTACCTCATTATTTCTGATTCAGAATTGACAAGACATAGATCAGTCATCGACAACTTCATGCTCCTAAGAATGTATGTTTCAGGCACTCTTGAAGTGTCAGAGAATCACAGATTAATATGTTTTAAGCCTTTGCTTTTATGTTGCCAAAATGAATGGGACTTGGGTCAGCGATATATGTGTGTTATTAGCTTTTCTTATATTTTTTCTGTGATTTGACTGAAACAAATGAATGCTTTCAGTTCCAGTTGTCAGTAGACCAGAGTTTACAATGTAAGAGTGATGGCCAAAATCTAACCTTGGTTTCCTCCTACTGAGGATATGTCTATCCTGCGTGCAGTTCATTGCCTCCAGACAGACCCCAGGTAGTTTTTGAAGTGATTAGCCCTTGTAGCTGGCAGTGAAGCTCAGGCTGACCTTCAAAGTACTGTACTTTGAAATTGTACCTAGTACAAAACACTTGGTCTTTACAAAGTTTTTCACTGGGGTTTCTGTGTTATAGAGCAAAGTGTGTGGTGCTTTAGTTGGAGTCCTAGCACACGCCTAATTACCACACTTCCCCAAGGTGCAAATTATCTTTGTTCTAGTATCTGTTCAAAACCTGGTGGAGTGTGAAGCTGATTTTCTATACGCTGCCTTCCACATTAAACCCCATGACTACATGATTGTTATTGGCAACTCTGACATAGGGCTGTTAAATGATAACTGTTTTACTACTGTGGCTAAGCTTTGCACCTATTTACTATGGACACTGTGGATGTTTAAATTTTGGATGCATTTAAAAGTGACTGAGGATATTCATTAATGGAAAGCAAATCAGTCCAGGACTGTTAGATGAAAGACAGTATCTTCAGCTCAAGGAACAGCAAAGCAACAGCTCACAACAGGCTGGGAGATCGTTCTGAGGAAAAAAGGCTTCAATTTTATTTTACTTTTCCTATCCATCTACTTTTGGATGCTGTTAGAGACTAGGTAGCATGCTGGACAGGCATTTGGCCTGAGCCAACACAGCCCTTCTTACATACTTAGATTTACGGTGATAATCAAGTTAATGTTTATCACCATTTGAAGGGAGTCCAGCATCTTTCCTATCCTCAGCACTCATTCTTTTGCAAGGACAGTTATCTGAAAGTTAAACCACATTTGTTGTCACTAAATCATCAGGAAAATAAGAGATCAAGACACAAAATGCTGCATGGCAGCTCTGCTGTACGGACCACTGGTGCCTCATCTGTTTTAGGAGGTTAAATGTGCCCCATGTTACCCTTTTCCACCTCCTCTTTCCCCTCTTCGCATTAATGGAAATCTCTGCCCTGCTGGCTTTGCTGACTAAACTCCTCTCAACTCAGGACATGAAAGCAACAACCCTTCAAACCCACATTATTTCTTCAAACAATTTTTTATTGTAAAATTTAGTGAGAAATCAAAGCACTGAGGGTGGGCTCAAGTGGAAGTTCCACCTCAAATCCTGACACCTCTCCTGTCATCACAATCACTATTCTTCTATGAAACATTTCATTTTTGATGAAACAATATTATATTAAAGTGAAAAGGTGAAAATCCCTCATGTTTAACAAACAATGGGCGCCCATCTTGCAGTACCTCAAAGACCCCACCAACTTTCCTAACAGCTTTCACTAGAACAATGAATGTCTCTGGGATAAATGCTGCTGTTACTTATGTCTTAACTGCATTATTAAAGTAAGTGAAAGGAAAAGAGATTTAAGGAAGGGGAGAATATATTTCCAATTTAAACCATGTAATATTGAATTTAATTAATTATTGCAATGAAGTAAATAATTTACTCTGGCATAACCAAGAGGTGAATCTGACCACATGGATATACCATATGTGTTATCCTGACATTTTGCACAGACTTCACATACCTGTTTAGCCTCAATACTATTATGGTTCTAGTGCATCCTTAAAATTCCTTTTTGAAAGCCTGATTGCCATAAGAATACCCCATCAAATTTTAATTAATCCCCAAGATAAAACTACAATGGGCATCTCGGGGAATCTTCTCTATTGAACTGACACACTAGTTAAAAAGTAGAGCAATAAAATCCCAATTCTTTGAAGGACTGTTTGGATTCTGAAAAAATACCAGTGCATTTAAATATTTAATGCAGTTGATATGGGAATTCTTAAACATAATTTTTATTGGAATTTTGTTTCTGCCATTATTTGATTATTCTAGCTTCTGTCATATATGAAAGCACCTTGGATGTTTAAAGTGAAAGTGTACTAAGTCTCTAAAACCCTGTGAGATGATTCCTTCAAATTACTTTGTACCATTATTCAACATTAAATTGCAATATTTTCAATTTTGGAAATGCAATTCTATATCAGGGTAATGATAACTGTCAGTTATATTTATACTCTTTGCTTTGTGCTCTAAAGTGAGCTGTACACATTAAACAATGCAGGTCCAACTTCATTTTTGCCTTGAGTGCCTCAAGCTCTGGGAGAGATTCAGTTGCATACCTTACATATCTGAGTCTGAGCTAGTTACTGTATGCTGACTCTATAGAACAGAAAACTAAATACACTTAGTTTTTTAGCATTTCCAGAGAGTGATTCACTCCATTTTAAAATGGGTGCCTAAAGTAGGCTATATAACTCAACCTCCACTGGTGCCTCTTTTTTCCATTGACCATAAGAGCAGCCTAGTGTGAAGCTGGACTGAGGTACGTAACTTGCAGCTGCTTGCTGTTTGGGCAGCTCACGGGGTCATTTGGATTAGAGGAAGTTGTACATCTCAATCTACACTATCGCTGAAGTACGGTACAAAATGGGAATGGACTGCCTGCATGATACCCTCCTACAACCACTGCCTTTATGAGGATATAACTGGTTCTGGGTTTTTTGGGGTTTTGTTTGGTTGGTTGGTTTTTTTTGGGGTGGTGGTGGTGGTGGTGTCTGTCCTTGGGAATTTGGCTAGTATTGAGTTGGAGGAAGAGAGATGAGCAGTTTTGCAGTGTCTTCCCTTGATTCTTGAGTCTGCCTGAATTTTCAGTCACAACATGCTTGCTCTGATGCTTTCTTTGCCCCTGGGAGTGGAGGGCGCCACAGCTGCCAAGGGCAGTAGTTTTGGAATAATTCATTCTAGCTGATAAGAAGCCAGCATGTTTTTGAAACTTACAGAGCCAGACCTGTGGTTATATATTACATTTTTCCGTAGAGGATTTCCAGCAGACAGGGCAATAACAATGAGAGCAAATTAACTCCACATGTTATATGAACCTTTCCTCCTAAGTCACTATTGTATCCCCGAGGATTATAGAAAGAACACCAGTTCTTCCTTGCCCCATTCCCACGTGTCAGGGTCTTACAGAAAGAGGTCAGTAAATGTGATACATCAGTGACTCAACGTAATTAATCAAATCAAACTGGTAGAGTTTGCATGTTATACTTCTCTAACATTTTTTTTTTTTGCTTATATAAAGGGCCAATTTCCACATTAACAATGTTTCATTTGAGATCCTCTGTTTCCATTCACAGTTCTTACATGGGTAACATGGCTCCTACCTCACCAAGTGCTTTACTTGAAATGGTTGTTCCTGTGTATTTTGTGAACCTTAAAGAGATACAGTTACTCCTTTCGGTGTATTTGTGCTTCAGTTAAGGACAGGTGTACCTTTTCGAGAAAGAAATATGTTGGGTTTTTTTTTTTTCTTGATGAAATCAAAGAAAATGGGGCTAGAAGGGACACCAAGAGGTCATGTAGTCTGTCTCCCTTCATAAAGACAGGGTCAGCTATGTCACTTGTGACAAATGTTAGTCCAATTTTTCTTAAAAATTTCCAGAGATGAAAACATTTCCTGATGTTAGATTTTAATCTTCTTTGCTTTATTACTCCTTGGCCTAACAACACTAGACACAGAAAAGAGTTTATTTCTTTCTGCTACTAGCTTTTAGTGTTGAAGACCATCCACATTTTTCCTCATTTCTTCTTTAGATTTAATGATCTTAATTTCTATAAATTTTTCTCCTACACCATGTTTTCTATACCTGATCAAACTGGTCTCATTCTCTTGTGAGGATCCTTTACAAATGGTCCCCATCCTTCCAAACTATTGTGCCTTATATGCACAAGCACAAGGCTTTTTGAGTCAAATTCAGCTGTGAGTGTTGTTCAGCTGTAAACTGATGTTACTCAGATCACATTCCGCAACACTGCAGCCAGGCCAGAAATCCACTTTAGTATTGTGCAGTTCTGTATTTCCAAGAGTTCCACTTTACATTTGTCCTTCCTGAATGGTACCGTACTTTTTCTCAACTTGTCTCCAATTATTTTGAATTCTAGTCGTCTTCCTCGCCATGTTTACAGACACTCACCTTGGTGCTCGTTGTGGCTATAGTAAATATGCTTTCTATTCCTTCATCCAAACCACTTATGAAATTATGAACGTATCAGATGTTAGACAGAATCCTAAATAGCCAACTGTATGGAGTTGGGGTTGCTAGCTAATTTTGATATTTTGACAGTAGCTATGTAAACCTGGACGCTAGAGTTTCACCTGGATAATGTTTCTCAAACTTTTTTTTGAAGTCCTTCATGTAAGACGTTGTCAAAGCTTTGTAAAGTCAGAGCATATGACATTTCCTGTTCCTCCCTTATGCACAGAGCCAGTTACCTTGTCATAGTACGAATTAGATTAGTTTGACATGATTTGGTTTTGATGAATGTAAATTGGCTGTTGCTCTTCTCTTATTATCTTCTAGATGCTTACAAACTTTTGAGTTATTTATTTATGCATTTTTGTGAGAATGTGACTTCAACTAAATCTGTACATCTGTTATAGTTCCCTGAATCTTTTAAAGATAAGCATTGTATTTTCTCTTTTCAAGAAAGAATTCCAAAGTACCAGAAAAAAAAATAATCTGGAATTCTCTTTTTCTAGAATGCAGCTAGCTGTTTTGCAGAAAACTTATAAACCCCCAAAAATCTTTTTTATAGGTGTTAAAAATTCATGCAAGATCTGTCTCTGCATTCAGTTATTGAGTGAGATGATAGATACTTATGCAAGCTTGTGGTTCAGACACTCTTAGTCCTACAGAATTGTAATTCTGCTACAATAACCCTGTCTACCACAGCTTTTCAAAGCAGCACAATGGCATCAGGACTAGAATTGCAATATTGCTTCTTCAAACATTTATGATACAAGGAAAAAATTCTCTCTGCTGTTAGCAACATTATTCAAATGACAG
This sequence comes from Egretta garzetta, assembly GCF_000687185.1. Classification (NCBI taxonomy): domain Eukaryota; kingdom Metazoa; phylum Chordata; class Aves; order Pelecaniformes; family Ardeidae; genus Egretta; species Egretta garzetta. Next base: position 4,359,698 of record NW_009270001.1, on the reverse strand, counting down.
TGGTGATCTGTTTCAACTCAGGAAGGAGAAGTTAATGGTACATAAATAATTGCATCCTACCTCTGCCCCTGACCTTCTGCAGTACTTCACTTTACAGTACTTCGAGGGCCATCAGGTGGAGATACACAGCTCAAAGGGATCCAGACCACCCAAGTTTCAAAGTCCTGTCCTCAGATCTCTTTAAAAATTTTATTCTGAAGAAGTTTGTACCTACAAGGAAATAAACGAATAAGCAAGCAAAGAGGAGTTGAAACATAGGAACAATCTACAAAACCTGAAATTCACCTGTTTTACATACAGGCAAAAAATAACAGCTCTGACAATACACTGACTTGCAAAAAGTGTGACCAAAATGCCTTTTTTCTTATATATCGACTGTAAAGGAAACATGCTACAAAGAACCAATTGTGTCTTCTACAACTCCACCATAAGATAATTAATTTAAATCCACCAACTCCACCATAAGATAATGAATGTAAATCTTCCTAAGCCACGTATTCTCTATTCTATTTCTTTCATATTTGTTTATTTGGTCATGAGAATTTTTTCTCTTGGTTCACTTCCATTTGTACTCTCTCCCTGTCCCTGCTCAATCTGAAGATGAGTGCAAAAAACTTCCAATACTCTGTTAAATTACAGATAGTGAGCTGTGTAGGTGTTAGTGTTTCTTGGAAGCAGGGTCCTGCTTATTTATAGCTCTGCTGTTTAGCCTTCTGTGTTGGCATGCTGTAGTACTCTGCCAGAATGCCTACCGAATATTCAAGTTCACAGGCAGCTTCACTAGCAACTGAAATCTTAGTTTATGGCTAAAATAAGGGATGTGATTGTAGCAATTGCACTGAGATTTGGCACAGGGAATAATCTGATGAACATTGGATGGGATCAGATACGCTATTTTGACACCCTATTTTGCTATACGGCTCCGTGAAGCTGTTTGCTTCTCCTGAAGGATACAAAAGACCCATTTGCACATGACAGCTCACAACCCCCCAGGTTGGTTTAATATATATGTCACTAATGAAATAAAATCAGCAAAGTGTTGCAACACAAAATTAGTGAGGAGCTGTAGCAGAAATGCTAAGCAGCTCTTAGCTCCATCTGACTGAAGAGAGGGCCTTTCTCTTTGGGGACAGTATTTTGGTGTCCTGCAAGCACTCCTTACTAACTGTTCAGGGGGGTCAGGGCATCCTGATGTTGTTTGTAATAAACTGCGCCTGCTTCTTCAACCAATGTGAGCGTCCCATTGTAGCAGGCATAGCAGTAACTCATAAAAGAAGCTTTCTTTGTATTGAAGGTATCATGAATAGATAGAGGCAAAGGAAGGTGGAAGTGAAGCATGGTTGTTCTGAACTGACAGGTGGAAATTGATTCACAAATAAAATGTTGCAAGGCTCCGTAAACCAAGGAACAAATAGTGAATTATGGGTTTATGGTAGAATCATAAGGTAAGTGGTAAAGATAGTCTTGTATAGGGATCATCTGAAATACAATGCAGAACACAGGTTTGTTTTTTTTTTATTATTATATATATATGTGCCTATGTTATGTTTATTGGTGTTATTTCTGCATGCTGCTATGACAGTGTTTTCTTCTTCAAACAATTGCAGGTACAACATAACTGTTACATCCCAGCTCCTGGAAAATGATTGTTTTTCGATGAAGCTGTGTTTCTGACGAACAGGGTTCAGAGGTGGCATTCTCACGTCTTCTGTTCTTGTAAGAAGATCACAAGATCAGTAAGATGGTCAGCAATATAGGTCACTGTAGCTAAGCGAACATGATTTTAAACTTAAATCCACGAGAGTTGCTTCTGCATGAGCTGTGTTTTGAACTCTTGAAGTTTTCAAAACACAAGCTTCTCCAAAGCTAGCAAACTGTGTCAGCAGCTGTTTGGTTCTTTTTCAGAGAGTCCACAAAATATGAATTCTAATGAGTTTTGCCAGGATCCAGGTTTTATTATGACAGCTTCTGTACACCTTTGGACTTTGTAGTGTTTAGTACCTGTAGTGAAGTAATGCTTAATAATGATATGAATTTCCTCATCATTTATTTTTTTCTTTTACAGCTGGAAGAAAATCTGCCAATAATATAATCACAAGCTAATCCTTTGATCTTTTAGTACTTTATATTTCATCTTCTACAGAATACCACTTACAAAAAGTAGTCCGAGAAAGCGCTTCTATATTACTGTGTTGTTGCTATTAGAAATCAGATGCTAATTTTTGCTTATTGCTATTGCAATGCTATTTTCATTCCCAATGTAGGATGAGGACTGCGCCTGTAGACAGTGTCTGCTCTTAGTCTATGTAGGAGGGACACCAGATGGGTATGACAAATAAGTGGAGGAAGCACAAGATACCAGTAGCACGATTATGATTCGTGTAGTAAGTGGCAGTCACAGCACACCCACTGTCTGTTATTGTCGGGCGTTTTGTAGTCATTATGGCACAGCAGGTAAACATTAATGGGAAAAGATTACATACTGTGAGGCAGAGCATTAGACTGCATAAATCATCATAGCTCAGCTGAAGCCAATGGAGTTGTAAGGTTTTGGACCAGCTAAGGATATGGCCTTCAGAACTTCCTTTTCAAAAGAAAAATAAATAACTTGAGTGTCCTCTGCCATATGCTTCAGATTGTTCTCTCTATATAGTGAATTCTTCAAGTGTACACATATCTATGCTTGGTGCGTGGGGGTTATTATTATTTTGGAGAAGGGAGCGCAATACACACTATGTGCCTGGGGGAAAGGTCTGTATCTGTAACTGTCAGCAATTCCTGTAATTACACCCACAGTCAATATTAGCTCTTGGAATTCCCCTTTCATACAGTCTACTTTTGTCCTCCTTCATCAGCAAAGCTGAGTGTGACATCCTCTAACAAGGTTGGTAGAATGGTTATGCGACTCAGTTATTAACTCAAATGCAACTCGCATACTGGAGGAAATAGAATTTCTTCTGACAGGCTGCTTGTCATATTATGGCCTTATTTGATTAACTCACCCCTTTGGAGGTGTTCATGATCTCATTATATCTTTAATGATAAAATTCCCTTCTGCTATGTGCTATTTTATATTACGTTAAAAGGGATTCATTCATTTTTCGCTTGTCACTTTCATAATTGGATAAATATTTAACAGGGGTAAGTTGATTAAATTTCTGCTAAAACTATACTCACTACCAAAATATATTCTGAACACCTTAAAAGTTTGTCTGTTAGCCATCAACAGAGCAGGTGGTAAATCCAATGAGACTTTCCCTCTTGAAGGTCACATGAAGTCCTTCCTCTTTTGAACTCTGCAGAGCACCCAAAATGAATAAGAACAAAGGATTTTATTCAGTAGAAAATAATGGTTTAATAGCTTGCACTGCAAAGAGTTTAAATTGGAAGATGGGAGCCATGACTGAGGTGACATGTTACTGAATTAATCAAATGCGAGCAGTAGTGTGTCTTCTGGTTAAAATGGGAGATAATCAGGGTCAACATTCTGAGTCTTTGCTGCTGAATCACAAAGGCTGGGAACAGATTTTTAAGCAATCTTTAAAAGGGATTTAATTTATGTCAGCAAACACAAACTGCATGTATTCCTCAGGTGCACAGGCCTTGTTCTCCCATGATGATAACTGGATGTCCGCATATTTAGTTTATACAGATCCATGGAACATAGGACTCCGTATGCTGTCAAAAACAGCTTCAAAATTTGTATTCAAAGTAATTTACCAACTCAGATTATTGACAGCGAACACAAGTGTAAACAGGCAATTAATCATTGAAAACATGGGCTTACGGGATTCACATGGATTTCAACACTAGTCTCTTTTTTTTCTCTCATTGCCTCTGTTTCCCTATCTGTGAAATAATATGATGTTAACACCTGTAGATAAAATGTTACTTTTATTCACTTTTAAAAATCACTGGAGAAGGACATACAATTATTAAACAATTTTGTTTGAAAGGATTACATTATGCAAAATGTCCATTAAAAAGAACACTGATATTTTGTATTTTGACAAGACAAGGTTACGTATACATTAATCAACACTGAAAACTCTGATTTTATTATCTCTACTTTTATCTGACTGAGTATTGTCCAGGAGAGTGACATGAAATTCCGGTCATAAAATTTTAACAACTGTAAATCTATAAAACCCTAGGATCCTAGATAATAAGGTATCAGGGTCTCAATAGGTCTTCTGGTCCATTCCTTTGCCTCATAAAAATATCAGCTCAGACAGTGCCTTTCAGGTAGATATTTGTGTAGTCTGTTCTTAAAATCCTCCCATGCTGGAGATTTCACAGCTTCTCCAGGCAAACTGCACCGGTTTCCCTACCTTTGCCATGAGATTTGGTCTTACATCTTCATCATATACATGCTTAAATAATTTCAGGTGTCATTTTTACTCTTTTCAAATACAATTTATTTTATATAGTCAGGGACTGGAAATAGATGGATAGGTTTGGAAAAAAAAAAAAAAAAGAAATAGAAAAAAAAACCCCTGAATTAGAAAGATTTTAATATATTAAAGGAAGCATAAAAAGTCTCATATGATCAAACTATTCATGGCTTACAACTGTTCAAAGGCACCAAACCTCTTCACATTGTGCAATTTCTCCAAATGAGTCTCTGGAGGCACATGTTTTTCTCCATTAGCTATGAATGGAGACAACTGAAACTGAAGATGATATTAGATGACCAAATTACATGCCTGAAGTTGCATGGCCCCACCATCCCTTTCTAATCTTCAGTAAAGCTGTTCATTCACCTAAAGGCACAGTTTTCAGTCTGCATTCTGCTGGCCTCAGAGGTTTTGGTTGTCAAAGACTATTTCCATATTCTGGAAATTAAACTTTTAAGCTGTTTATTTATGAAAGCTTTTCCTCGTGTCGCTTTGGCCTGGCCTGACTTAACGCTCTTACAAACAAGTCTTGGAATAGCCTGGAAGTTTTCATGGGCAAGAAACCAATCTCAGTTGGTACTTTGTATACAGATGCTCTGTTTTGGACAGTAAGAAATGTTACTTGTGTAAGCGTGGGCTGATCCTTGCCTGTTGGCGTCACTGTCAAAGAGAAGTACCAGAAATATCTAATTTACCAGAACAGACATAGACTATTGTCCGTTGCCTCATTTGAAAGGTTCCAGGAAAGGCCACAGAGAAAGGTCACATTTGGATGTTTGACACAATAATCTAATGTAAATTAAATTTATCCAGTGATCTGCACACCAGTCTGAAAACCTTTAGGGGGTTCATCAGTTGGAAAAAAAATAAAAATAAAAAAACCCCAAACGTATCCTAGTTCATTATTCTTTTTTTCCATGCATTCCACTGGGCAGATTAAAACCCGTGCCATATGATTCAGATGGGCAATCACAGAACAGCATTCTGGGCAATAAGCAGTGAATAATTTTACTGGGAACCTGCCAAAGGCTGAAAATTATGGAATGAAAAATGAATGATGAATAAATGAATAAACAAATGTTTGCAGAAATTAGGGTTGATTGCTAAATGATTTGCTGCCTCACAAATGGGGCTAAATTAATCGTTAGATTTGTTCTGTAATAGAATGATTTGGCCTTTATAGCACCTGATTGAGTACATGTTGAATTCAGCTGAAAGATTCCCAGCTACTTCAGTGGACTTTGAATTAGACCCCTGCAACATTATTCACTGTCATATCGTCTTATGCCCTTGGAAGGAAAGTTGTCATTATTTTCACTGCACAAGTGGGGAAATTGCAGTACAAACAGAGAACGGCCATGGTCATAGAAAAGGTCACTGGCACAGCTCACTGACACAAGACACAGATGGGAAATGAGAAGACAACAGTCATGCCCGTAAGTTTTTATTGCTATGTACACAGAAGTAATAATAATCCATAATAGTCTGGGATTGATTCATTTGCTATTGGGTGTGAATAGCAGGGTTTTGAGGATGGAAAGTGAACTTTGGATTACCTACAATATCCCATCAAAGTTATTTTTTCTTCAAGAGCATTTTTTTCCTTCCCACAAATTAATTTTTGATCTGCAGTATGAGAAAAAAAGTCATCTGCCACCTGAAGTCCTGGGTAATCCTTTCCCAGACCTTCATTTAAAACCAGTAGGTGACAGTTGTACTATTTCACCCACATTCATCTGTCCTTTTAACCTGCGGGGGCCAAATAGGAAGCAAAATAGCTTTTGCTCTTAACAGATCAAACCAAAGAAAAACAGTGGTGAGAAATGGGTTGTGTGCTGAGCTCACTCACTCATTTGAGAGAGGGGAGATTTATTGACTGCAGGAGTCAATAAAATTGCAGCGCAATCTGAGTTTTCATTCTGAGTCCTGAAGTAACTCTCTGAACTTTGGCATGAACTTGCTGCAAACAACTTAGATTCCAAAGTGTTCTCTGGTTTAAACTATGGCTAAGCCAAAGCAGACACCAAGGGACTAAGGGGCATAAAACATCCCACCCCTGCATGAGAAAAATCTGCGTCATTCTGCTGCTGGTGTAGAGGGTATAAAGCCCTAGGCAGCTGGTACCTCCTCCTGTGAGCATGCGGGTGAAGGTGATGGGGAGGGTGTGGGGAACTAGCTCAATCCTTAATTTTCCACTGTTCAAGACAAAAGGAAGCATGGTCAGCCCAAGACTGGCCTAAAAACTGGATGTACATCTTTTCTTTGGTTTTGATCTTTTTGATATTAAGGTGAGAATGGTAATAAAGATGCAGGTGCTGAAATGACAGTAAACAACATAGACTCAATGCCTTATGAGTTTCATTCTCATAATGGGTGTCACGGACACTGTCATCAACTTTCCTAAAATTACAAAGCTAGAAAAAAATGTTTGATTAAGTTAGGTGTTATCATGTATGACATATGGAAATAACAAACACAATACCCATATTTAAAAAAGGGAAAACAAACTATCCACTATACTTCCATTTCATCATTTTGATCTCAACAGCATGCAGTGCTGCAGTAGTCTCCAAGGAATGGAACATTCAAATGATGGGAATAGAGGAGAAATGGCATAAACCCAAATGTTTTCTATAGAGAAACTATGTATCTTTCTCAAATAAAATGAATGTTGGGTTGTTGGTTTGGTTTGTTTTTTTTTTTTTTTAAATTTGGTCAATCCACTAGAGCTAAATGTTAAAAGTATTCAGTTGTTGCCATATGAAATATTTGCTGTTAAGGAGCAGAAAATGGGGATTCCTTCAAGAGCTTTAAAGAGGTAAAAAATTGTATTAAAAGAGTTGATATGAGGCTAGAAATAGCTTACTGATGGAGGCTGGGTTCATACATTATTATTTTTTTAAACGGTAATCTTGGCATGAAATATAGGAGATTGCTTATGAAATTTGCTGATAGCATGAAGGAGGAAGGCATCATCAGTGCAGAGGAAAAATTAGATACCACATAGGAAGAAATGGAAAATGTCGTGAACAAGCGTAAAGATGGTTAAATTTCTTACTACAATGTGGAAGCTCATGAGCTGAGGGAGTAATAGCAAGAATTTCATGTATAAACTGCTAGGTCATCACTTGCTAACATCTTAAGGGAAGAAAGATCAGTATATTCTCATCAGTCATAGGAGAGTAGCGTTCAACAGCATGCAGCCGTGGGAAAAGCAGTTGTGAATGCTCAATGAGGTATTTTCAGTAGAGGTAAGGATTCATTAATTTCTCCACACAAAATTGTGATGAGAACTCACCTGAAATTGTATAGATAGTTTTGACATGCAGGTTTAGAAAAGAAGTAATAAAACTGGAACAAGTTTAGTGATGAACCTTTAGAGAAGGAAGATTGAATAATTCCTAAATGAGGAGGCTGACACTATGTCTACACTGTATTTGCAGGCAGCTCTAAGGACATGCTATGCCTACTTCCAAACCAACCGTAAGCTGTATGGTCACAGATAATGAGGCAGCAGCTCTAAGATTACACATGCTGCAGCAAGTGACAGTGTTTTAGCAGAGATCTGATGCCTCACTAAAATTCAATGGCTTGAAGGATCAGCAGAGAGACCTAGAATCAGCCTAAAGTGAGGGCAAAAGGATGTTTGGACTATAAAATCCTATGAGAAGAGGTTGCATTGCGTAGATGAGGACAAGAGGAGGAAAAAGTTACTCAGACTATTTTGGATATTGTATATAAGAAGGATAAAGTATGCTATTTAAGTCAAGGAACAACTCTAGCACCAAGTCAAGTGTGTCCAATGAATGTATAAAAGGGCTGTTTGGATGTTACTGCTTGAATATCAAGTTTTTATGTTCTTGTGCTCATTCAAAGCTTGATTTTTCTCTATACTGTGGGTACCTATTGCAAGATACAAGAATTTGTCTTAGTAGTAAATGACCTTAGCAATAGATGTGTTTTGGAAAATGTTACGTTTCTGTTATTTCTGCCACTTATGCAAGTTTGGCTGCTCACCAACTTTGCTGTCACTTTTGCTAGTGTTGCTGCCATGACCAGCATGCTTTTGGTGGCCAAACTGGGGTAGGATAGTGGGAGATGAGTGGAAACTGGGAGACTTTTAAAGTGCAGAGGAACTGAGTCAGTCAACTCTTCAATGTTTCTGTTAGCCATTAGAGCATCATTGTATCTCTGCTTTCATTCAACCTGAATTCGGTGTTTATAGTTGCTGTGGAGGGAAAATCATAATTTTAAATGCAGAATGATACAGAGACAGAGTGACCTTCTTCAAAAATTAGGTTTGTTTTAAGAGGTACACAAACCTGAGAAAGGGGGTAAGGCGTGGGGGGAAAGAGAGCCCCATCATTGGACCTAGTAATAAGACTGAAAAGTCCAAAAGGATCTGAATAATAGAATAGGTCAAAGGCTTCAAACTTGTAAGTCTAAGGTTAAATATGACAACAGTTTAAGTTCTCTGAAAATCAAACCTTCTATTAGGTTTCTAGTGCTAGGAAGCCAAAAGTTTGACAATTGAGCTGTGCAGGACTGAAATTAGAGTTGAACCATGGAATCATCTCAGCATGGTGTTACCATTATTTACCATCTGACACCTGTGAAAGCAGTCCATCTTAGATATTTAAATTCACACCACAATCAGTCCTTTTCTCTTTGGTTTTCAGGAAATACTTATGTAGGTGTTATTCAATGGATTTTACAGCCTCTTTAAAAATTCATTATTAAGATTTTAGACTAAAAAAAACTAGAAAAGAGAGGCCCATGTTCTCTCCATATTGATGTAGCTTTTTCATTCAATGCAACTATATCAGCTCAGATCTGGCCTACATTCCTATCTTTGCAAGAGTGTACAATCTAATTATTAACAAGACAAATAGAAAAAAAAAATCAAATTATGGAAAGAAGAGTAGATGAGAATAAAAATTATTAACTGGTGCAGCTGCTTAGATTTGTTATCTTCATGCCTTAGAAATTCCATTAGGTTTCCAACACAGACTGCCTGGCTGTTTTTTTCATAGTCTACTAGTGCACTAAACATCCGTAGACATAAAATGTACAAAAAAAAGGTCTTCTAAGGTAGTGGGAATAGAACTGTAAATGTGTAAAATTCTGTGTCTGTGTATATATGTCACATCAGTTAAAAAGGAAAGTATAGTTCCTTGATTGCCTATACAAGCTCCATTTACTAAACAGCAAAAGTACCAGACATACATTTTTCAGGGAGCATTACATTGGCGAAAGGTCGCAAAAACAATTTCAGAGGCAGCCTGCCCACATTAGTTTCTTGAGATCTTGATTACAAATTTATAAGAGACATAGTCTAGACATTGAGAGATGGTCTCAAAGATTACTGTCCTTCCTGCCGTCTGCACACTCCACTGGGAACATTAGAAACCCTGTCCATCAACCAAAATAAACAGCTCTTCTCATGAACAGGCCCAAAGAATGCCCTATAAATCATACCTGTCAAAAATGCTAGTAGCATTGCAGAAGACAGAAATCAATCCAAAACTCATTAGTTCGCCTGACAAGTGCTTAATCTTATATTGTTTAATGCCAACCTGAACAACTCAGATAGAATAGAACCATGCAAAGCAGTGGCTGGATTTTCTATTACAGAAACTTTTGCAGTGATTATAGCTTAATCTTTCTCTTAGATCTTCTTCCTTTTCATTCTCCTTTTCTCTATACCACCTGCCAAAAGATATTGACTCCAACAGAGTTTTCTTACTTCTGAAGGAACAGATACCTAATGATTGCTTCATTTGATCGCATGCAAGACTGTACATCTACATTTTGCAAATGTCTTCTGATAAGCAGGACATACAAGTATGGATTGGATTATATACAGTATTGTTTGAAGAGGTTGCCAAGCAGAATGGGTATAGTACTAACTTTTTATTAGATTTATAATGAATCTTTTAATCTGCCAGCATGGAATAAAGTATAAAATAATTCCTAGGTCATGTGTGATAACAGGAAAATTCAAGTACAGAAAGTAAATGCTGTAAGTCAAGGTATTCTTCATCCATAGGTTTGGGGAACAAGACATAGTACAGTCCCACGTGCAACTCTTTATTTTGTGAATTCTTTAAAGCCACTAGAGGAAAGTGTAGTTTGATTTCAGTGGCTTTATTCAAGTGATTTAAATGTGGCTAGGGGCTCTTCTTTTGCATTCAGACCTGCTGGCATGGAGTGGCTTCCATCTATGCTATTGAACTCCTTGATTCTCCAAGAAAGGATGTATGCCTATTACTAACTCTTCAAGGGCTGTTTAGGAGAGCCCTAAATAACACTGACCAAAACAACATCCTGGATGATTCCAACAGTTTTAATAAAAATGGGGGGTTGACTTCCAGTGTAGAGCTGAATTTACTAGTGTATACCTAGTCTTACTGTATCTGTTTAGTTTAGCGGCATATGCAGGGCCATAGTATCTAAGATCGCCAAAGTGAAAATATACATCCCAATATAAGAAAACACCACATTTCAGGAAGAAAGACTTTATTCTGAAATGGCCTTCAATGTGACACTACCAACATCCACATGGCATGTAAGTGGTGATTTTATTTCTCAGTTTGCACAAAATATAAACTGAAACTTCAGAAGCCATATCACCTCTGGAGAATGTATTACGTTGTTATGAGCTCAAGTGGTGGGTGTTTGGCATACTGCTTAGCACTCTGGTATCAGGTGGGCCTTTGGATCTATGGACATCACAGAAGAAGCAGAAATTCAAATCTGAGACAAGGAATGCATGCAGCTAATCGTAAGCAAAGGTAACAGCAGAGCACAGCAACTTCCCATGTAAACCCAGTGAAGAGCCATCTTGCAAGGAACACGCTCCAGTCAGGCCACAAGACACAAAGCTGGTCTGGCTTGGTGTAATCGCTCTGGACTTTGAATGTCAGAGCATATGTTGTGGGAGGAAGAAGTAGCCCTGTATTTCACTGTGTGCTTGTAAGTGTTGGGCATACAGTTAAACTTGCAACCTGGAGTTACAGCAAGGATGAAATTAGCTGCTGCTTTTTCTTTTTTTTTTTTTTTTTTTTTAACATTTCAGTTTTTGAAGCAAAAGAACCCTTTGTTGGTGTTGTGCATCCTTGCACAAGGTAACGTCCCTGCATTTCATGGATTTTGCTGGAGTCAAGCATTAGACACAAATCTGGAACTGTAGATCCTAATTAATTTCTTCTGTTCTTTTAGTCTAACTGGTCCTAGATGTGTACAAAGAAACTGGCTGTGGTGAGGACTGAGTATCTAAGACCTTGATTTAGGATGGCAGGAAGATGGGTAAGAAGTTTTCTGGAAGAGAATGTGGTTTGAGATCTGGACTGTGGGAATATTGAGTTTGGAACTGGTGGGGGTGGGATGGTGGAGAGGGAGGAAAGAAATGGACTGGGTAGATTTTGGAGTAATGAGGAGAAACCAGCTGAAAGGAGATGAAGATATAAAGGAGGAGACTGGTGCTAGTGATGGACCAGAACAGAGGGAGAAAACATATTCAATTTTGACTTCACAGAGATTGTATCAAACAGCTGAGGATATCCATCAGAATCTGATAGCAGATGCTCAGGAATAATTTACAGCCTGTGCTAGTTTAAGAACAACAAGTTCTTTAAATATATCTGCTGCCTGCTTTTCACAAATAAAAAGGAAGAGAGAAAAGCAAAACAATACAATGGGTTCATGAAATGCTATAGCAGTAGGACTTAAGGAAAAGGAAATGGTGATTTATGTCACAGGTCCAAAAGAGCATGAAAACCCTGCCTGATGGTGTAGCTTCTGGATCAATGGGTGATCTTAGTTCACTGTGATTCCTTTTCTCACACGGCTTATTTTAAGGGTGGTGGTGGTGGTGGTGTCGAAATGGCACTTCCAATTTAATAGTGTCTATAACACCCTTACAGGCTTTACAGGTCTTGTCCTCTCACTCCTCTGCTCCCATCTCTATTCCTAAGCTATCTTCTCCCCCATATTCTTCAGCTTTCATTTAGGAGCTGCTTTCCCCAGGGGTTCTGAGCGCTGCAGTTCCTAATTCCTGAATTATTACTTCCCCAGGCTCTAGTCTGCCACCAGCTCACAACTCCCATCCGTGAGTAGGTCAGTCAGCCTCCCCAACCTATCCCTGTTTTTTTCCAATCAGAATCATCCCCTTCTCCTTCCCCTTGTACTGGAGTCTCACCTGTACCTGCCTTTTGCTGGTGACAGTTCATCCCCTTTCTCCACTGCAAAGCTGCCACAAATATCTGTGTCTTCAGGCTTTTAGCTCACAGATGTGTTTTGTTTTTAATGTCTTGCTATTCCAGGCAAGAGTTTATATGGGTTCCTTCCCCTCATTTATACCCCTCCTAGGATCCCTTGCAGCCTGCTCTTTGTTTCCTCCATGCAATCATTACCCAGCCTACCTCTGACCCATTTAACGGGGAGATTTGCCATGAGTTTTGGGATATTATGAACTCTTGTTTACCTGGAAGGGAGCAGGGAGGGCAAAGATGTGTAAACGCACAATAGTTACAGTTGGCATCCTCTGAGGAGTTCCATATGATACAATGCTTTTTTTGCTTCAATTGTATTGACTGAAATAACAAATTTTTACTGCATCTTTGGGGACAACATCCCACTTAAGGATTGATGAAAAGTTCATATAGGGGCACTGATGACAGAATGGAGTTTTCAGACTAGCTAGAAAATTTGGTCTCAACTTTTGCTTCCTTTTTCTGCAATATATAATTTTAATAGCAACGACAACAGCAAAAATAAAAGTAATAATAGAACCTCCATCCTTGGAGATATTCAGAACTCAACTGGAAAAGGTCCTGTGCAACCTGATTTAATTAAGCCTGCATTTATCATTAGGCTAGATTAGAAAACATCCAGAGGTCCCTTCTGACCTTAATTATTCTATGAATCCATGATTAGTAGCTGTTAATAGCAACGGCCCTGAAAATGAAGATTTGAAAGGTGCACAGGGAATGAGATGATTATTTACTATACCTTTTTGTGTGTCTTGAACTTAAAATAAATTATTTACTGATGTGTAGGCATGATGTTCTTTAAATCAGGGGATAATTTCTTTTCCCAAGGGGGAGAAGGAACTATAATTTTCCTCCAAGCACATGCCCGAATGCCATGGAAATCAATGGGATTTGAAAATGTGCCTAATGTTACGCATGTCTTACATATTTTCTGGAGTTGTAGCCTATGCTGGGAAAGCAATATTAATAACAGAAAAAGGCAGTTCCTAGAGATTAGAAAGAGATTACATCTCTCAGCACTTCACCTTGGAAAGTCTTTTACCATTCCTCAGAAAACAAGACCATTATAATGAAAAGTCTTCCCTTGGTGACCCTTGAAATCTTATTAGTAAATGGAATCTTTCCTTCCCCAGGGGCTTGACTGACTAACAGCAACGGAGCAACTCCTGCAAGGTTCACAGGGAGGGAGCCTAACTCTTGTGTTGCTACTCGTGTCGTGGGCAACGGGAAAAAAAAGAAAGTGCCCTTGGGTTTATGTCCCATGTTTCACTTTATGCTTCTCCATTTCCAATCAGATTCAAGAGATGCTTCTCTAATAGTGGAAAAACTTTAAGCATACTGCTTTGTAATTGAAAGAGAAAACTCACATCTACTATCATTAAGCAATAATTATTTTGTTTTCCTAGGGAGGATTCAGTAAGATAAACACTTCAGAAATAAATAAAGTTCCAGGGCTTCAGGCCAAGATATTTATTGACTTAGAAAGTACTTATCTCTTAGTTCACTCCCATGTAAAAAATATAATGATAGTAATTATGTTAAAAAACAGATCACTTTTTAAATTATTTAAAAGTGCTCTTCCAGAATTTAACAGGATGATAATTGCTCCAGCAGCTTTTATGACCTGTGGGGAAAAAATTAGCCACAGGGAAAAAGAAGATCCCAGCCTACTCTCTGTATTTCATTCTTACCCATTTATTTAATTATTTTTAGGATGGCATCTTCATTTCAAATTCAGCTGGCATTTGGGGAAATAGACTGAATTCTGAGGATAGGAAAAGATTCAAACCCCTTGAAAATGATGGTTACTCCAAAGGTCCCACAAGAGAGAGATAGCAGAAAATTGTCAGATTGAGTACCTAGATAAAACTTAGACATAACCAATACTTGTAGCTCAGAATCTCAGAGAAATTCAGAGACCTGAATTTTTTTTGTCATTCCAAAATAGAACAAAATGTCACAGTATGACAACTCCCATAGTGCTTTTATGTATAATTAAAATATTTCCTATTCTGAATTTTGTTTAGCTGCTCCATATTTCCATTAACAGTGTAAAGTAAATCTTGTAACAAAGGTCATGTTGTTCTTTGAGATTGCCTTCTCAAATCCAACACTCAAATGTCCTGGGAAATACAAACCAAATTATTTTGCTTTTATTTTTATGTACTTGTTGGAAAATAAAGAAAATAATCCATATGTATATATGTTAAGACATGTATAGATAAGGAAGAGAGCAGACGATCAAGCTGGTAGAAAGTCCTGAAGGGGACTAGAAAGCCTGTAAATTACCCCTTTCCCAGGAAATCCTTCACATTTCCCCCTTGGTTTTATGAATTCCACCTGTGCTTTTATTAAACATGTTCTAAAAGGAATTTAATCAGATTATCTCAGGTTGATGTAAATACTCAGCCTGAACTAAATTGTTTCAATTTGCTGAACATTATAAATAAATAAATAAAAATGTTGATGCTAAGTGATGTTTGCTGTTCTGATTTGATTTCATTTCTGACCTGAAAAAATCAATTACTTTCACAGTGAAGTTTTATCCCCCCTTCTCCTCTAACTTCATACTTAGGTTAATGGACTGTTGAGTCAGAAGGGACCACTGTGTTAACGTAATCTGCCTGCCTGTGTAGCACAGACCATGGGATTTCCTTGCACTAATTTCTGTCCATACTAAAATACTTTATTAAAAAGGAAAAAAAAATTCAAAACAATCATCTAGTCTTAATTCAATTTTATTTGTCATTGTAAGAAGCTCATCACTACTCTGAGGAATTCATTCCAGCCAGGACTACCTCTGTATGCAAGTAGGTGTGAGAATTTTAAAATATATGCATATTTACTAATAAAAATAAATTGGTTGTGGATTTGGTGGCGTTTTATGTTTTTTTTAACAGAGGTTCATTTAGACTATTCTCAAGGAATATTAACCTACTCTGACAGCTGAACCCACAATGGAAAAAATAGTACCTCTCCCTAAATTCTCTCCTGAGTCTGACAATTTTAAACCTCAGGCTGTTATTTTTCCTATGCTGTTTAGGTAGCAAATTTAAAGAACAGGTCTGCACAATAAAATGCCATTTCAGAGATAACTAAAACTGGAAGCATCGTAGCTGTCGGTTTATGCATTATTTACAGCAGATTTAGCCTGGATATAGGTCTGTAGTGATGTAACTACACTGCTTCCAGGACAGAGAGTATCTCTGCATGGCGTTATACTTTACTACATAAATGTATCATCTCATTTAGAGACAACCCTGGCATCTCTGCATGAGGTGCTGTTGTATCAGGTAGGTAGCTCTATGCTGAGCTCTTCAGGGCAAGAACTGTCTTTTCATTATATGCATGTATGTGTAACTGCCTTTCCCTGGGGCTTCCAGGTATTGCTGTGCTAGAAATAAATTATAATAATGAATAAGTGACCTGGGCACATACAGTCCAGGAATCTCTGATGTATGCAAATGGCGTTCAGTGCAAAGGGCTAACACTAAATCCAGACGATAAAGTTAACTTATAGTTCTATCTTGTGCATTTTAAATTTTATGTGAGATTGTTATGCAGAACATTTTGCCCCACCAGGAAAAAAAAAAAGTGAAATGATAGAATCCACCTATTTACTATTAACAAGGGCACAAGAAAATTCCTGAATGCTCCCAGGAAGCTGTGATGGAGGAATACTCTGGCTGTAAGCCCCATTGACAGAAACCGAGTGAATTATTCTGTTCCAAGTAGTCATCCATATATTTGCAAACTATCTGCTTGTGAATTTTACAGCATGCACAGCTCAGAGACATTGGCCTATAGTTATCCAAGAGCTGAACACATATAAGGGCTGGAATAAATAGCCAGCACAGCCTCAGATGGTCTTAAGTGGGTTTGTGCTATTGTGGGGCTGCAGTTGTAGTAGAAATGTGGGGGTATCAAGTACCTTAGCTGGCCAAAGTCCTGTAAGTGATCCTCCTCCTCCTTCTTTTTGGTCTTGACATGGGGCTGAAACATAGAAGCCTTCAAAGCAGAGTTTACAGTTACTGTACTAGTGACCTGATGTTCAAAGTAGATAATTTAATGTCATGTAATTACTGGGAATGGTGGGTCTCTCTCACCCAATTTTATAAATTGCAAGCCAGTAGTTTCTGTTGTATGTATGGGTTTGAAAGTCCTATGTTACTTTTATAAGATTCTTGAGTTTCTACAGTGTGTTGGCCTCCTCCCTACTTGCTTCTTTAGTGAAAAAACCCCCAACCCAACCCCTATTAAAGCAAAACTTTCAATTTTTCAGAAGACCTGAAAAAGAAAGAACAAAGGAAGAAACAATAGTGATCTTCAGGAATCACACATTTGCCAGGTAAGTTTCTGCTAGAGGTCCCCTTGACAGGTTTCTCACAAGTAATTTGTGGTGGTTTTCCAAATGTATGACAAACCATTAAGAGCTGTTTCTCCTTATTAGGCAAACACCCAGGTCAGACCTTTGTCCACCAGCCAACATTGAAGCTGCCTCTGTCCAAAGATCATCTGAGATCATCTTTTTTCCATGCCTTTTGGGTAAGAAGCAGCTTAATATTGATATTAATAGAAGTCGTAAATAGTTCAAGGCTTTGTAGTTTGCATTTCAGATCAAGGATCCCACTGTGATGTGAATTAATTGTCACGGTAAAGAACTTGTGTACACCAAAGATCTCCCTGTGTGGGTTTACAAAAAGTGCCACAGAAGGAAACAAAGATGAAGTAGAATAAAAGCCACCTTCCCTGCCATATTGGAGCAATTTGCTGGTCAGGAATCTCTGAGCAGTATATTTTGTTGGGGATAAAGTTTGCAGCCTCACAGAAGCACTGTGAGGACTTCCCTCTGTGATAGTAATACCTCCTCCATACTGATGCATTTAGCTTGTAATGACAGGTACCGGAGAAATATCCTAGCAGTCCTTCATCTGATTAAAAAAAAAAAAAAAAAGATTAAGAAAAAATAATGTTATTATTTGAGTTTTGAATTCTTCAAGTTTAAATTTAATAGTAAACACATGAGGGAAGAAAATCAAACATAGTAGTTAAATTTCCATAAAGGCTGAACACCCAATGAAACACAGGGGCCATGTTAATGACTTTTAACTTCTTTTGAAGCGGTTGGTCAAGAGTGCAATCTGTATCTGTGGCAGAATGATGGTGTTACAGTGTAGGAGATACTATTTATACTACTTTTGGGATGATTGCCAGTCCTCTGAGTTAAAATTCACAACTTTCACTTCAAATATCAGAGACATTTAAAAATCTATGCCTTACTAATTAACTAGGCAGGGGGAGAATCATAATCTGCCAGCATGAAGATTTTGGAGCTAGAAAAAGAAATCTGTTCTTCTAATAAATTATAAGGTAAATTTCAATGAATTGAACAGCTTCAAAATATTTGTACCCCTGTTCTCAGTCTACCATGCTGCCTTAGATTGCGTGCATGTGGGTGTTCATACGCATATATATGTATTTTACAGGAAATGCAAAGGGTTAAAACCAACTTGAAATCCTGACTGATGCTGGAAATCGCTTTAATAATAAATAGTGATAAAACATTCATCTTACAGTGATGATTAAAGCTCCTCAGTAGCTGAAATAGGAATCTGAGCTTTATAAAACAATTCAGCCCTGACATTGCATTGTGATCTGAAAACATATTCTTCACCGCACAAAGTGTCTGTTCCTTCTTTGCTGTAGAAACTCATTCTTTGGCCTGCAAGCATGATATTTGTGCTCTTTTACAACAGAAGCTGCTCTATAGCAGATACTATGGGAATCACTAAAGGGGAAGAGATAAGCCCAGTTCCTCTGTCACTCTGGGAGTGGATCTCACTATCTCCTGGTCAGACCCAGAGTGATTCAGGATGACCCTATTTTCCATTAGAAAAGTGCAAGGGATTCCTGTAGTGAGAGAATGAAGAATAACTCACATCCAAAGGATTAAAGGGATACCAAGCAGGGATGTAGGGAGCTATGAGGAAAGTGGTAATTCCTGCATCTCCTTAGCGAAGCACCCTCTCTTCTATATGGCACCTGTGACTTTATGCTAGAACTCATCAAGATCTCTAATACTCTCTGACACCAAATATTCCTTGTATTTTTAATAAAGTATTCTGGGTGCTTGAAGTCTTTCTATAGGTATAACGGTGACTAAGCCACAAAAAAAACCTATCCAGAAAATTTTGAAAAGAGAAATAAAGCAAACCAGCAGCTTTAGTGGACACCCAAGATCAATCAGCTTTGGAGTCTCATGGGCACAGTTTAGGAGTCAGCAAGCAGAGCAGGGTGGTGGCAGATGAGGGAGAGGTGTGTTGAGGGAGGGAGCGATCCTGACATGCACATTATCTCAGCTAGCCTAGCATGACGTTTCCTTGACTTAGCAACTAGCCATCAGGGATTTACTTAACACCAGGCAGCTCTTGAAGACTCAGTGGGGTTGGGTATGATGGAAGCCTCATCCACCTGTGTACAGCCCGAAATAGGGCTGTGGTTCTCTCAGCCACTGCCTTCCAACAACGGGACCATTTTGCTGCTTTTCTACCTGCAGGACTGTGAGGTTGTGTCTGTGCTGTAAATTAACTGAAACAAGGAGCATCATGCATGGAATCCCCTTCTAAATAGGGAGATGTTACATTGCCTGTGATAACTCTGGTATCTTGAAGACCTCTTCTTTTCCAGAACTTCCCAGTCCACAATGCTATGACAAAGTCAAGCCTGGTCTGTGTGGGACCTGACTGCAGAGGGTCTTGGTGCTAGGCCCTAGCTGGGGAAAAGACGTGCATTTCTGTGCATCAACACTCCACAAGGCCGCCACTGCCAGTGCAGGGGACGCCAGAGCAAGAGGTTGGCTGGGACACTCACTGGCAGGGAGGGAGATAGGAGCCACGAGGTGTGTAATGTGGGATCCAGCTGTGGCTCAGGGGATCAGTCCTGAATCACGACAAAGGCACTAGGAAACAAGGACGATTACAGATACCTCTTTAAAACCCTGGAAAATGATATGCTAAAACCAGGAATCAGTCCTTATTACCACCTAGTTCCTTGCTGTAAGGGTATTGCAGCTGAAGACGAGACAATACAGCGAATGAGCAGTGGGGACTTAGCTAACAGCAAAATAATTGTGATCAGTGTGGTACGTACTGCTGAAATTACTCCTCCATTCCCCCCCCTTTCAAAGATAAAGACCTCATGATAAGAAGACATCTAGGAAAACTAAATTTATTTTGCTGGCTAGAAATACCTGTAATTTATTCCTGAAAAGTATAGAAATCCTGCTGATATTACAGCACAGAGTGAGGAGGGGGGAAAACCTGCTAAGTTCCCTGCACATGTCCTGCATCCTCCTACGGTTTTCCCACAGGGACTGAAATCACAGCCTTGGTGTGCAAGGTGTACAGGAACAGGTTTGACAATGATTTTGCTTGAGCCAGATTTCCACTTCCTATGACAAAGTCAGGGACTTTTGTCTTTCCAAGTACTTTTACCAATTTCACTCTTCTCCTCTCATTAATATTTTGTCCAGTTTACACAGGACAATAACCCTAATGTTAATAATAATATTATTATTCCTTACACAGGACAATAACCCTGTTAGCATCCTGCACACCCTCCCTGCCATTATCTTCACTCATTTTTCTTCTGAGAAGACCTTTCCGGACAGATCCACGAATCCTGCACCAAGCAATCAGTCAGGGAGAAGATGTGTGTGGGAAGAGGGGTGGATTTTGTTTCAAGAGCTGCTGCTGTTAGTAGTTTGTGGATAAAACACTTGTTCATGATCAAAAATCTCTGCTTACACTGAATAAAGCAGTTTTCTGTAGAGCCCTTGGCATTAATTCTGACAGATAGCTCTTCCTACCTGGAGCAATGAGTCTGAGCTGGTGTGGTCCTTCCTAGCAAAAATAGTGCAGGGCTGAGCTTCTAACACAGGTAAAATGCTCACAGTGTCTGGTCTTACCTGTTTGGGGCTAGTTTAAATACCTCTCTGCTGCACCTTCAGTGGAAAAGGTTTGGGTTGGATTTTTTTTTGTGGTTTTGTTGGTGTGGGTTTTTTTTTAATTTATAAACAAACTTGATCTATGAATCAAGTCTTCAAAAGCAACAAATTGCCATCTCTAAAGTGGCTTCTTCAGACCCTTAACTCTTGTCCAAACATCCTTGCTGTGCCCTGGGGGGTAAA
The DNA here is from genome assembly GCF_000687185.1 of Egretta garzetta. Classification (NCBI taxonomy): domain Eukaryota; kingdom Metazoa; phylum Chordata; class Aves; order Pelecaniformes; family Ardeidae; genus Egretta; species Egretta garzetta. The sequence continues at coordinate 4,338,840 of NW_009270001.1, read as the reverse complement.
AGAATTCCTGGAGAGGGGAGAATGGGAGAGAAGACACATTTAAGCTTGCTCCCAACTCTATGTGCCCAAACCCGACTCTCCACTTGCTAAAAAGGACTTCCTGCAAACAGAAAATAAGTGGGACCCTCACATCTAAAGGAGGCTGCACAGAGTCTCAGAAAGATACGGTATTTTGCAACCAAAACAGCAAGGTGGCCGCAGTGGCTATCGGCGACGGGGAGCGCGGGAAGGGCGGCTAGGGGCGAGGGGTGTCTGCCGGGCAATGCCCAGACCTCCCTCCAGCCCAGCGGCCTGCTGGAAGGTAGTTTTGGGGGGGCGAAGTCAGTCCCAGCAACTGGGATTTGTCTTACAGCACGCATCGGCTTGGAAATTTCCACTGCCGCGTGCCCGGGGCCAGCAGGTGGCACTGGCAGGTAGCCCAAGGCGGGCGAGCTGCCTCTGCTCGCTGGGCTGGAGCTGCTCACAGACCACAGACCTTTTTGTTATTATTTTCTTCCCCCCCTCCCCCCCAAACCCCTCCCCGAGGTGAAAAATGCAGTAATTGGCACGGGTGGAAATGAAAGCAAGAATGCCCAAAAATTGGGTTATTCCCCTCTTTGAGACAACAGTCATGCCGTGATAGGACGATTTCTCTAACCCCCCCCCAAAACCTGCCTTCAGGTCGGGTGTTGTTAAAGGTTAATCCTGAAAAGGCTACCTTTTCTTTTGCATTTTGGGTTTTTTTTCCCCTGCACTTGAATTTGCCTCCCTACTTGCTCTCCCTGCTTTCTCCAGTAGGACAGTCCCGCAGAAAAAGTTTCTTCTTCCACTTGAATCAGGAGGTTTTTTCCCCCAGTCAGAGCTGGAGCATTCCCCACACTTCTGTCTGGTTTGAGGATGAGAGACCCCAGTTTTACCCTCTGTTTTGGGCACATAGAGAGAGACAAGCTGTAGCCCTAGCACTGACACTGGCCTGTTGTGTGGCTTCATACTGTCAATTTTACTTTTTACTCCTGGGAAAAGTTTCTTTGTTTCATCTGCTCAAAGGAGAGGCAGTCATGCCACACAGTGTAGCACCACGGAGATCTCATCTTATCTTACCTGGAGATATCACCATTTCGGTAGTAATTACTCTCCAGGTTAATCATCAGCTTTCTTTCTATGTATAAAGCTTGTATTTACTTTGAGATGTGGCACAGGGAAATGAGAATGCAAATAGGCTACTTTTCCCTTAGAAACCAGGTAACATGCTTTAATTTTTAATTTTTTTTTTTTTTTTACATTACCGTGTACACAAAGAAATTCATCATCTTGCTAAATGGGCTTTAAAAGAGCACCCTTGCAGCGTGGCTCTAGGCGAAACAAGCCCTGCCATCATATAATGAGGTTTGCATTTGCAGAATTGTTCAGAGCTGCAGCTCACCAGCACAACACGCCGTCAGAGAGAGCAGTCTTGGTCTGGACCAGTGCTTTGTGCACGGAGAGGAGGTTTCAACTCCATTCCCATGTGGAATGAAAGCTGAAGCTCCAAACCAACAACCTGTCTGAGGTTCATGTGGGATTCACACAGTGCCTTGGCACTGCTACGTTGCAGGATTTTGATGGGCTTCAAAGCCATCCGGGGTATTTTTGCCCCACAAATGTTGTGCAATAGATCACCATGATTTGAGGCTCCCAGGGCCTCTGGTACAATGGTACATCTCCATCCCCTGATAAATAATGAAAGCCCCAGACTCTCATTTGTGATAAATATATTGCATATAGGAAAACGGAGGGATTAGCCTTAGGTCACTAAGGCTGCTCATTCGGTGTTTATGAGCAACAGAGGAAACATAACAGAAAGGGGGTTTCTAGAGAAAGAATAGCAGGTGTCTGTAGTGCTGTGGAAGACCACTAGCCCTGGTGCTAGCCTTGTCCTGTACTGAGCTACGTTTATGGGACTGATTCATGGATATATTAACCTAGTTTTATGCATCTGTTACCTCAACAAAGAAGTCAGGCCTGGGGTGAATGGGAAAAGTTAAACTGGCGGTGTCTCTCAGCATGTGGAAAATCAATGCAATGAACCGCCGGCTCCTTGGCTTGGTGGAAGATCTTAAGGGTGGCAGAAAAAGAGCCTGTTTGCATAAGGAAAGAAACTCTTGGGCTGCATTCATACAGTCTCATCCTCCTTTGATATTTTGTGGCGTTTCTACAAGTCTTGCTCTGGTTAACATGTTTAAACACACACATTTTCAAGGTTAGTTTGACACTAGCACATTTAATGCTAAAGGCATGCGATAGTCTAAAACACTCATTCAGTGCAACCTGCCCAGTGTCCTGGTGTGTCGCACATTTCACTCATATAATCTCCCTGTATGAGCTACAGAGCATGTTATTGCTAATAGCGCAATATTTGCACCTTCCCTGGGGAACCTGAAATACTCAGACTGCCAAGTGCCCAACGTGTGTGGGCTGAACGTTACAAGACATCAATCAAGGTCCTTTTCAATAACTTCAGCAGAGTTATGGGGAGGTTTTCATCTTCTGGGCACCTGACACAGTCCCTGGTCTATCAGCTCACTTTATTTCATCCATGGTTTTCTAGAATGTTATTAGGATTAAAAAAGTTTATTAAGTTTAAAACAGGTAAGCATCCCCACTCTTTTCCAATCCCAGATGGTTTAAATGCCTCCCAGAAACTAAAGGCAATTTTGTGGGAATTCTGTCTTGTATCTCTCTTGATAACCTCCCTGGGATTGTATGAGAATCTTTTATTCTGGTTTTTAATACATATTAGCCTTACACTTTCTGCCTGGTATAATTTCACTGTTGGGGAAACTGAACCATAGTAAGATTAAAGGCTTTTTTCCAAAGGAAAGGAATGAGTTAATAATACTAGTAAGAATAGAACAGACAATAAAACCCTTGTGTCTTTGTTTCCTGCTGTACACAATTAGCCATTTCCTCTTACAGTATGAGTGGCTGTAATTAGGGAAATGGGTGGCTTTGCACAAACAAGTTATTTCCATTCAGTATTGAAAATATCACCTAGCAGAACTTCAGTGTCTGTGTAGCTTCCCAGCACTGTCTGAATATGGGTAGGAAAATAATAATTTAGGTATGCATGTATACATATGCATACACTTACCAGCACTCTGTTTTAATGGAACATTAAGCTAATGCCATGTTAAGTTACAATGCACTTCTTATGGAAGCAAAAGCAGCATCTATATAAATATTAGATAGATGTATTATGATCTGCGCAATTGCAATAAATAGCAGATGGCTATGCAGTAATGGGACACTAAAAAATATTTATCACATCTTCCAGGAGTACCACCGCTCCTATTTGTTGTCAGGGTGAATGGCTAAGTTGAATGCATGGCCTTTGGTACAGCGCCTTTCCAAATGTGTGATGACATTGCGAATCATGCAGGTGTTTGAGTGAAAATGACCTGGTCCTGGTACAATCACCCAGGTTCCCCAGACTAATACCGCTCTGGGTATAGAACAAGTATGTGTGGGAACTATGGTGTAGCTTTTTGTAGTCTGCTCAGTGGGGGCACAGATGATTTGCTCAATAATATCCCTAAAACTCTTTGGGTGTCTTTCTTTCTTCAGTCCTTCTAGGCCAAATTTTCAAACAGAGACTCCCTGGAGGAGGAATTTTCACATGTGAAATTGGTGCTTTCAGGTCTGGCAGCTCTTGCCTCTGTGTCTGCACCCGTCTAAACTCATGGACATGTCTGCTCATGGGAAGTCTGATTTATACTTGAAATTCAGACTGCTAAAGAAAAAGAGAGGCTCAAATTGCACCCACATAAAGAAGTTCTTATTAGAATGAGTTTGAAACTGCAGGGCTTCTTTCTTATGTCCTTGTTTTCTCTCTTGAAGTACAACAGCATGTCTCATTTTCTCCCTTGACATTAACTCTTTTTTCATTGTTTATCTCAGGTTTTTTATCCTCACCTTCTGTCTGTCTGTCTCCTTCCCATTTCTTTTTCATCTCATGACCTACTTGACTTCCTTGTTCACTTCAGCATCCTTGTACATGTTACCAGCAGGGCTTATGGACTTCCGACTGCTTGGTGACCTGTGTCATTCTAGTGCTCCAGTTTTTCCATACCAGATGTCCAGGTGCTCATGCACCCCACTGGCAAATGCCTGTTTCTGCTCTGCGCAGTTCCACAGATGCAGTGCGGTAGCATCATCCCCAGCCTAGGAAGATTCTGGCTCTTTAGGCTGCAATAAACCCCATTGTAGTCCATTATGCTTGAGAAAAGTTTGTGGCCCTTAGAGTAGGCAACGTTAGTCTGAAGCTTTGCTGAATCTGACTATTTATAACTGAATATGAGTACTGAATACAAGAATATGTTTCTAAGGAAAGACAAATGGGGATATACATCAGATATACTTATCTGTTAATCTATATTATTTGTATTCTGGGTAGTAAAGTACACTGGAGAATAAATAAGATTGATTCAGGTCATGTCTGTAGCTGCCCATTCTAAAGCAAATACCTCCCTATGAATTCCTCACTTCTCAACCCACATCAGCCTCACAGTCTCACCTACTCCATGGCTGTTAATAAAACCAAATTCCCAAAGATCTGGCAACTTGATGCCCTGGTTCACATTTCAGCTGTGTTGTTTTTCTTCTGTGTGACTCTGGTAACATGTGATGTATCAAACCCCAAAGCTTATCATGTAAGCAGAGAATGGAGACAAAACCATCTTATGGGAAGATCAGGAGAAACTTTGCTTTTATTACTGTTCCAGCCACTCACCTTTTGTGTGATCCTAGGCAACTTGCGTTTCCCATCCACACCAGTTTTACCATCTGTAACAGTGAAAAAGACATTTCTCCATCATCAAAAGTTATTTGAGACTTGTGCACAAAAGCAGGTGTGTTAAGAGTTTTTTGGACACTCAGGGAGTACAGAAGACCCTTGCATGGAGAAGTATTGGCTCCTTGCATGGAGAAGCATGGTGGAAACTGTGTGCATGGGGAGGGAAGGGTTAAAGCCTGCTGTGTCCTTTTATCATGATGGCATGAACCCCAACTTCACTGTGTCTGTGGAGCAGCCACAGAGCCCAGAGTGCTTCACCAATTAGTTACTGCTCATGTTTCCTTTGTTTCATAAATCACAGTCTTATAAGGCCTGGTCACAGAATACCAGAAAAACGTGGTTAAGATGTTTTTATCTGAAGGCAGGGGAATGGGAGGAAAAAAAGAAAAAGAAATAATAAGTGTGCTTATAACACGGCCCTTTTCTATTTTTCTGTTGTATACCAAAAAAGGAAGCAAGTTATTCTCAATACACAGAAGTTGAATAATTACCTCTGTTCCTTAAGGCAGTGTTATCATATTTGATGTATTTTTTCATTAAGCATATCAGACAGAGATCAATGAATGTAGAAGGGTTCTCTCTCCCCATAGCAGTGAGTGCTAATGGTGCTGAATTCATGTGATCCCGCACACCTCTCAGAAAGAAACAAATCCTGTGTGCTCCAGTAGAAACCTAAGAGTCTTTGCTGCAGCCATTAGAAAGCTCCATTTTGAGCCTCAACGAACTGAAAGTTATGCAGCTACAAATCCACTATTAGTGTAGGAAAGGATCTTTTTTCCTCTCTGAGCCCCCAGCTAATGCCATTCAGGCAGGAGGTGGGAGGACTGCACACTGGCAATCTCTTCTCTCAAAGTTTGTTTAAAATACAAACATTCACATGCACACAGACTCACTACAATTAAAACTGTAAATGTTGAAAAATTAAAGTTTTACACATATGAGAGTCAGCAGACTCAGCGGAGGCAAGCGTGATTATGTGACTGTCATTTTTCACCAAGTGTCACCATCACACATGGTGGTTGTACCTACCAGCTGATTGCGACATAAACATGGAGTCATTCCATTACATCCTCTTTCTGACACTTTTTCAATGCCTGAAAAAGTCTGGAGCTTCTGTAAGCCAGCATGGAACAAAATACTATAGTTCAGGGCCAAAAGGAAAGAGATAGCTTTTGTTTGGTTTTCCTGCTTTCTTTCCCATTCCACCAATAACATCTCAGCATTAACTTTTAGCTAGTAAAACTTCTATTTTTACAGAAAGAAAATAAATCAAACTTACTTCATCAAGTCTCAGCAATTGAATTTATCCTGGAAATAAAGACTGTACCACCAAGATGGGTATATTTGAACTGTTCACTTCAGTCAACGTAGAAAAATTGGATATTTCTACATTATAGTTAATCTGAGCTTCTTGTCTACATTTACCCATGTGAAACCCAATCAGAAAGGTTTAACAATGAGAGTCTCGCTGAAAGAGTACGAATTCATATGTGTGTGTGTCTTCTAACTGACCAACTGAAAAATGACCTTCTGCTGCTGGAAACATTAACTCAGGATTCATAAAGATAAAATAGATGTTGGTTTTAATTCATCTATGTCATTAAACATGGTGAATTATACACCTGCTATGAAAGGTCCCAAGAACAGAAACATGAAAAAAATTGTGCGTCTTTTCAATAGCCTTGCTCACAGGGCTTAGGTTAATGACTAGATGAAGGAAACGTGGATCCACTGGCTTCAATGAAGCAATCATAGTTACTGTAAACAGAGGATGTCCTGGGGTTCACAGCAAAAAGAGGTGAGAAGAAACTTTATTGTTTGGCACAAAATATTCTCAAGAGACGTCCACTAAAATACTTCAGAATAATTCAGGGAAAGAAGGCAAGATTGCACAAAAGTAGTTTTCCCTTGAAATGTAAGCTGTCTCCCTGCAGTGTCTTGGCACTTGTAACCATTCCTGAAGTATGAAGTAGGCTTGGGATTATTCAGCCATCATGTTTAAATAACTGGGTTATGTAGTTTACTGTTATCTTTTGTAGTTAGATTGAGAACAAATGCTGCCATTTCCTGGTTTGTCAAATTTAACTTTGCTTTTGCTTTGGCTGAGGGGTCCCTTGTGAAAACACCATGCGGTTTATTTGTGCTTCATTTGTAAATCAGGTAGGTTTGGATAAATAGACACAAGTTAAAAGTAAACTGATGTAGAAGTGAGCGTACATATTTTGCCCTACTTAAATTACATTTAACCTTTATCTGCAAGATTTCAGTGGCCTGCAGACATGCTGTTGGCACTCTGAAGCGATATTCATGCCCTGAATAAGCCGATATATTTGTGGGTATTTATGCTAGCTGGACTATATCTACACATTCAGGTTTTCTCTGTCACAACAAACTGTACATATTCTGCCTTTGTCTTTTCTACCGTTGTCATTTTCTCACCATATACAAAATAACTGGTTCTGTACTATCTAAAAGGCTCAAGCTGATCCCTGATATAGTTATGTCTTACTGTCTTTCCCTGGACAGATCTGGTCATCCTGATTCTGTTGTGTAAGTACATTTGATACCTTACCCAGCAAATAACACTACTTATGAAAATTGAAGTCAGTTTGCCTTGATGTGGCCAGGAATATGAAACCAAAGGAAATCAAACAAGGCTTCAAAGTCCCCCCCAAAGCATGCTGAACACTGAAAGGAAGTTAACAATTTTAGCACTATTGAAGGCACTCCATTAAATGGAAAGTTTGGGCTTTTGAAACAATGGCCAATATGTATGTGAATTAAACATCTGGAGAGAATATAAAAAAAGAAACTCATTTAGAGGGAAATGAATCCCCTATTGAAAGCGTGCTAGTCATAAGGACAGAATGTACTCTGTAACTCATGCTGAGGAAGGGATACATTAATGCATTAATTTTAAGAGTCTCAATCTCGCTTTTATTTATATTTAAGCTTTTAATCCTCGAATAATTAGTCATTACTAGTATTTAACGACTGGTTTGCTAATTGGGTATCCCTAGATGGAACTAAAGGCAGTTAAACCCTAACAAACTGATCATTAACTACAGTAATGATCAAATTCTCTGGGATTATTACTATTATAAACCATAATTAACAGTTTATAACAGCTATATTTTATTTTGCATTTTGTTTCCTCTAAAGAAAACATCCTGGAGTACTGCTGTGAGGATATGTTAAAATTCTCACTATTAGAAATGTCTGGTGAAAGCACCCATTTCCTCCAGTTACAGGGGAGATGTTTAAATGTTTGCCTAAATAACTGTTATAGTAGGTGCTTTTTTGTCAGATGCTGGCTGAAGAAGGCATCAGTGATGCATTCTAGAAGTTGGGAAAAAGCCCCAAACAAACAAAAAAAACAACTCAGAAGATGGGGAGTGATTGAAAGTCTAACTCCGATTCTGTAAATTCGCAGTTAACCTTTCAAATGGGTCAAGTACCGAACTCCTTTCCTTTTTGTCCCATCTCCTACCACTAATAACTCCTCTTGCAGTTTACCAGGGAGCATTGGACCTACTGCTTTCAGTGCCAAACCATCAGACCTCAGGAATGGAGCTGACTTGACTCTTTTGCCAGAAGTTGCAGTAAACTTTTCTGTTACGTGGATGGGATAGGAGTGAGGATAATAAGCTCAACTAAATCACCCAACCAGCTAGCTAACTAATTTTTAATTTTGAACTGAGATAGGCACCTTTTTTTCTTAAGAAATCCTCAGTCAGAGTGTGCATTTTCAGAACTGGGTGGGTAAATATTGCATTCTATACAGAAAATCAAAGTAGACACCTAAATTTGACTAGCTGAGTATCCATCTACAATTAATTTTATACATTAACTTGAACTCCATTGATGATAATGGCAGTTTTGATACCAGTTTTGATAAGCAGAAAAATTTTGTAGATAGGTGTTTATTTCTTTTAGATGCATGTGTTTGAGGAATTAATCTCTCTATGTATGAGTCAGCTGCAGACCTTCCAGGAACAACTAGCTGATCAATAACATCTCACCCTTTCTTATTCACTCACATGGTTATATTCACAACTCACCACCATGTGTACTATTTGTTCGTCTGTCTTCCTGATGTTACTTGAATAATTCTATTAATATTTAAATACCTCATCTTGTTGGAATTATTATTCCTTAAATTCATCTCAAATGCTTTGACCCAAGCGTCTGGGCTCTTAAAGATCTATCAGCTCCTTAACATATTCATTTTCACATTGTCTCCAGCAAAAAACAGTTGCTGACAGAATGCCAGAGCCTTTCTGTGTTTCTCGTCTCATTTCACATTCCAGGTACTGTGTTCCCAGAATTTGTGATCATAAACTGGACCTGAAAGAAAACTTCAATTATTTTTATTCTTTCCTTTAATTGCCCCCTGATTTTATTTCTTCATTCAAGAGAAATTATATCTGCTTTTCACTTCTGAGGTGTAACCTACATTAATCAGCACAGACTCGATTCCTCTGTTATCTGAGGATGTGGATTAAGCAGTCTAGTCTTGCTCCATGATTCACCTTTTCTATTCCTCACCTATTCCTCACATTTGCCTGCGTACTTCTGGGACTTACTAAAGGTTAAATCTAGGAGCTATATGGATTTGTTTGAAGGCCCTAGGCACTTCAGTTGCTCGTTTTGTTCATAACTGTCTAGTTTACCCAGGACTTATCTCTCTGCCAACTTAGAGGTCTAACCTTAACCTAAGTCAAACTATAATTCACTTGCTTTTTCCCCGACAGTCATGCCTAACTGTAGTGGACTCTGGACTATGACAAATGTGCTCAAGCAGTACAGAAAAGGCTGAGCCGTGAACTGTCTTGTCACAGGTACATAAAGGCATCAGTTTTACTCATTAACAGAAATCCTGAACAGAATGAAAGGAAAATAGAGAAAACAGAGTAGGGATTGCTTTTGTGTTGTTTTCTTTTCACGGTAACAGTTTTGCTTGGCTTCTTAGCTAGATGTTTGTAATTTGGATGATGAAATACCTTAAAGAGGGAAAGTAGAGAAACAGAGTAGGAGTAATGAAGACTTTTTGTGGTGGGCGGAGTAGAGTGGGACCAGGAACAATGATGGGACAGACGATTTCATCACCAGGATGATTTCAAGGATGTACTACTCTAGGAGCTCATACTATCACACTGTATGGTCTGAATTTCAGTAGAACAGAATATATATATCTCCAGGAATCAGTCCTGAAATAAGAAGGTGTCAAAAATTATCCATAAGGTCTGCAGGTCTCTGGATTCTTCTGGTGTGAAAGACGTTATTGCAGTTCTTCTCATATTTAATCCTCATCAGAGGAGAGTAACACAATCCAGTCTAGCAGGTCCATTTTCCTAAATCAAAGACTTATGGGGGAAGTCCTAAAGGACAAAGGGCTCCAGGAAAACTGGATATTCTTCAAGAAGGAAGTCTTAAAGACACAAGAACAGGCTGTGCCCATGTGTTGTAAGATGAACCGTCGAGGAAGACGACCGGCCTGGCTGAACAGGGAACTTTTGCAGGGAGTGAGAAAAAATAGGAGAGCTTACTGCTTTTGGAAGAAGGGGCAGGCAACTCAAGAAGAGTACAGGGGTCTTGTTAGGTCATGCAGAGAAAAAATTAGAAAGGCAAAAGCCCAACTAGAACACAACCTGGCCACTGTTGTAAGAGATAACAAAAGATGTTTTTGCAAATACATCAACAGCAAAAAGAGAGCCGAGGAGAATCTTCATCATTTATTGGATGTGTGGGGGAACATTGCCATCAAGGATGTGGAAAAGGCTGAATTATTTAATGCCTTCTTTGCCTCAGTCTTTAATAGTCAGACCAGTTATCCCCAGGGTATTCAGCCCACCAAGCTGGAAGACAGGGACAGAGTGCAGAATAACCCCCCATAACCCAGGAGGAAGCAATTAACAACCTGCTGTGCCACCTGGACACACACAAGTCTATGGGGCTGGATGGGATCCACCTGAGTGCTGAAGGAGCTGGCTGAGAAGCTTGCCAAGCCACTCTCCATCATTTATCAGCAATCCTGGTTAACAGGGGAGGTCCCAGATAACTGGACGCTTGCCAATGTGACAGCCATCTACAAGGAGGGCTGGAAGGAGGATCTGGGGAACTACAGGCCTGTCAGCCTGACCTTGGTACCAAGGAAGGTTGTGGAGTGGTTCATCCTGAGTGCACTCACCAGGCATGTGCAAGACAATCAGAGGATCAGGCCCAGACAGCAAGGGTTCATCAAAAGCAGGTTCTGCCTGACCAACCTGATCTCCTTCTGTGACCAGGTGACCCACCTAGTGCATGAGGGAAAGGCTGTGGTTTTTGTCTGCCTGGACTTCAGCAAAGCTTTTGTTGCTGTCTCCCACAGCATTCTCCTAGAGAAGCTGGCGGCTCATGGTTTAGACAGGTGTACTCTTCGCTGGTTAAAAAATTGGCTGGTTGGCCGAGCCCAGAGAGTTGTGGTCAACGGAGTTAAATCCAGTTGGCAGCTTGTCACAAGTGGTGTCCCCCAGAACTCAGTTCTGGGGCCAGTTCTATTTAACATCTTTATCAATGACCTGGATGAGGGGATTGAGTGCACCCTGGGTAAATCTGCAGATGACACCAAACTGGGTGGGAGTATCGATCTGATGGAGGGGAGGAGGGCTCTGCAGAGGGACCTGGGCAGGCTGGATTGATGGACCAAGGTCAACTGTATGAGGTTTACCAAGGCCAAGTGCTGGGTCCTGCACTTGGGTCACAACAACCCCATGCAACGCTACAGGCGTGGGGAAGAGTGGCTGGAAAGTTGCCCTTCAGAAAAGGACCTGGGGGTGCTGGTTGACAGGTGGCTGAATATGAGCCATCAGTGTGTCCAGGTGGCCAGGAGGGCCAATGGCATCCTGGCTTGTATCAGGACTAGTGTGGCCAGCAGGAGCAGGGCAGTGATCATGCCCCTGTACTTGGCTTTGGTGAGGCCACACCCCAAACAGTGTGTTCAGTTTTGGGCGCCTTGTTCAAGAAGGACATTGAGTGGTTGGAACATGTCCAGAGGAGAGCAATGAAGCTGGTGAGGGGTCTGGAGCACAAGTCTTACAAGGAGTAAGACTGAGGGAACTGGTGTTGTTTAGCCTGGAGAAGAGGAGGCTGAGCAGAAACCTTATCACTCTCTATAACTACCTGACAAGAGGTCCTAGTGAGGTGGGTGTTGGTGTCTTCTCCCAATTAACAAAAGATGGATGAGAGGAAATGGCATCAAATTGCATTGGGTGGGATTCAACTGAATGTTAAGGAAAAATTTCTTTACTGAAAGAGTGGTCAAGCATTGGAATAGCCTTTCCAGAGAGGTGATGGAGTCACCATCCCTGGAGGTGTTCAAAAACTGTGTAGGCGTGGCACTTCGGGACATAGTGTAGGGTTGATGTTTGGACCTGATGATCTTAGAGTTCTTTTCCAACCTTAATGATTCTATGATTCTGAAAGTTAAAAACCAAGTAAAGAAATTGCCTTGGTTTTGAGTTACATAGATGTTGTAAGAAGCAGAGAGGGAGTGCTTGTGACCAGAGCCCTAATTTTGCAAAGGGAGTTTTAAAAATAACAAAAAATGAGGGAGTATGGCAACCAGTGGTGTAGCAACCAGGAAAACATGGTTCAAGGAGACAGTGTATTAGTAGCCATGTCCTAAAGCATACTGTAGCCTTCAGGTTGCTCAGCCATTCATGCTTAAAGAATGGCTCAGCAACCACAGAACAACCCACAGGGAGAATTAACTGATCCATTAACTGGGTTTACAACCAAGAATCAGTTAGTTAATTTGGGAAACTATTCAAGTGTACTTTCAATGGCTAAAGTAAAGAAGAGGAGAATACACAATTTTGGGTTGTAGCCTGGAGCCTTTCTCTGACCTCAGATCATCTGTTTGTGTCACGCTGCTTGGCAGGTGACAGTACAGATGCCAGTAGCTGGTCCAGAAGCAGCATGGGTGAACCAGTGAAGACCATTAGAAAAGTTAACCCCATCAGAAGGTCATAACTGTCCAACTACGGATTTAACCTGAAACACCAGGATCAGAACCATAAGCTTGTCCAGCCTAAGCTGATGCATTTCATTCATACAGGGTGACACACAGTGCATCATTGCTGTCCCATTTGTTATGAAATCCCAGACCAGCCTTGGGACAGCAGTGGTGTTGGAGGTAGCTTAGGACAACTCTGTCGTCTTCTCCCTTCAGTCAGGATGCTGTGTTGTAACTCATGGGGACAGCAAAAAATCTATGGTGAAAATCTGATTTTCTGCAGATAAGGATCTGCCTAGCTGTCCAAAGACAGCGTGCAAATTCTGTTACGCTTAATTTACGGTGGGACTATGTCTACACCCTGTCACAGTACAACCACTGATTTTTGTGGACATGTTTCTGATTCCATAGGAGCTAACAGCAAAAGCTGCATGTTTAGAGGGTATGAAATCAGAAGCTGTGTCAGAGCACATTATTTTCCTCAAGGTTATAAGACAGCCCAGGAATTTATTGAATCAGGAGAGTTTCTTAATCTAACTTTACAAAAAATTGTTGGTACCACACAGAGTCTGCTGATAATTTAATCTAACACACTTACCTTAGCTAAAATAACTCTTCCTATTGGAAATGTAATGAGCAGTAATATCAAACAGGAAAAGTAGCCCAGTGCCCTAACTTCTACTACTATGAAGTAGTTTGTCAAAATTCCCCAGGGAATCCTTGTGTTTCTCATCATGCAATGCTGGCATTATAACTCTCAGTTCACAACTAGCACGTAAAGGATGTATATTTTTAAATGCAGTTTGTATATGTGAAATGCAACCGTTTATCTAATACAAATTGGCTATCTGTGAAGTTTTATTAAAGAGAACCTGATGCTTGACAATAGACTTGCATTTACACAGTTAAGACAGATGTTACCACTGCAATAGGCTCTCTGGTACATTGTTATTTTTTGTTGGTTTATGTTTATAGAGGTTTGGAAAGTCTAGAGCTGATTTTTTTTTTTTTTTTTTTTTTAAATCCAAATAACACCCCATGCCCGACAGATGTTACCACTGCAATAGGCTCTCTGGTACATTGTTATTTTTTGTTGGTTTATGTTTATAGAGGTTTGGAAAGTCTAGAGCTGTTTTTTTTTTTTTTTTTTTTTAAATCCTAATACACAGCCATGGCCAGGTCTGGATTGATTCTTTCTTATTTTGATTTTATTTTAAACTGTGTTCCAAATCCTACTGTGCACTATGAAGTTCAGGAAGCTGAAGAAAGTTCTAAATTAGGAAGGAAATAATCAATTTACAAGTTAAAAGTCCTACTTCTAACACTGCAGTTTAAGGAACAATAAAAGACTGCTGGGGTACTATCCCAAATGGACCATCTTTCATCGTTAAATTACTGGTTCTTTTTCAGTCCAAGTCAAACTAGAGTAGACTCAGCTGCAGCACCAAGCCCGGTTAACAGCTTTGGTAGGACAGTCTCACTTCTCTGCTAACTTATACTGGCATGAAAGCGATCTAACCCCTCTGTATCTAATGGTCATACACTCAGTGACTACTTCTGTTATTAGTAAACCTTTATCATATCTAAAACCATATCAGATTCAGAAGTGAGTATTAAATAGGTTTCTAGCAAATGGCTTTGCTTTTGCTGGTGGAAATGGTCTTTTGGGAGCTAATAAGCTGCTGGTAAAAGATACACTTTCTCTGTTCAGGTTGTGTCTACTTGTAAATAGAGTAGGTTGGACCTTTTTCACTAGAAGTTGGTAATGAATGAGTTTGGTTTGTTGTGCAGCAGCAAGGGTTCATATCTAGGGTCTCTGTCCCCAGGACTGCTCATTTAGGATGTCACATGAAAATTAAAGTTATGTAGGAGTTAAAAGCTGCTCTGAAACACACAAACAACCCCCTCCAGCTTTGCTTCCCCTACCCATTTGCATTACTGTCTCCCTGCTGTCCCAGAATGAAGCAGCTCAGGAAAGGATATGACAGCAGACCTCCTTGCAGCTCTGACACCACATCCAGTGCAGAGGGCTGACACATTTGGAGTGTGGAGTAAGACTGCATGAGGGAGGGCACCTGCAGAACACAAACCCTATGTTTAATAGGAGCACTTTTTCCAGAAGGAACCTGCAGAGCTATGTAGAAAACCTATTTGCCTAGCAGGATTTCTCATTACAAAAGATAATAATTGAAAATCTTATTAAGCTATTAAATGTCGACAAGGTAATCATGCTGCTGTAATTGCAGATGTTCTCTGGGAAGAAGTGACAGTTGGGTATCAGGCTGTCCCAAGTTGTGTATGTTAGGTTGTCTTATCAAAGACCTGGTGAGGATGAGAGGAGCAAGTTCAGGGGAAGGGGCCCTGTAACTGCCATTGAAAAGGGAGCACCCAGAACCCCTTAATCCCTCAGACCGTCAAAGGGTGACAATTGTCCCTGGTGTAAAACCCAACAAGAAGAGTCAATGGGAATGGTCTCTCCTTGAATGTGTTATAAAGAACACCCAAAAAGTCATTGGAGACAGGTAGGTCAACAGCTACAAAACACAGAAGTATGCAAGCAAATGGCAGCTCCTTCAGCTGTAAATCACTGGAAGGCTGACTCTCTGCTTACCCTTTCATTCATTCCTCTAAGCACCTGCTATCCCCAAAGTATCCAGCAAACGAGTTACCAGTACAGTAATACTGTAGACATTAAAACTACTTAGTGTGGGGCAGGTTTTCAAAGGGCTGGAGAACATGTGATGACCTTTGCAGTGTAGACTAGCGTATAGGACAGAAACAAATGTGAGAATGTGCTGTTAAGTGAGAGAGAAACGGTTCCAGATCAAGACAACAATTCAGCTTTTTTCAACGTTTGCTTGGTTTCCAAGCTGCTGCTATAGTCACCAAAAAGAGCTAGGACTTGATTAAGTGGCTTTAACTAGGACATATAATGCAACTGGAAAAACTTTAGCATGTCAGAGGTATCTACTTAAGTCAAATAGCCCATTTCAGGAGAGTAGCAATGATACATCAAAAATGACACTAGGAACCTCTGTTTTGGTAAACGCTTTGGGTCTCCAATCCATGGAAGCTTGAACTGAAAACAGTTGAGCCTCTACAAAAAACCCTTCATGGCAGAGCAGCTGAACCCCAAACTCATTTCTGTGCCTCTCTGTGGGAAGAATTTTACAGCCTGAGTACTTCCATTTTAAAGACCTTAATGCATGGTCAGTGTAGGCTGATTACTATATAGCTGGCCTCCAGATACTCCTCCAGAATAGTGCTGCTCCCTCATAGATTACAGGGCCTGCTTGCTAGAGTCAGGTGGATATGTGGGATACTGTGAGTTATCTACAGTGACACTAAGGTGCTATGTGCTGGCTTAGACCGTATGTCTCCATGTCATTTTGGGGCAGACATTTACAGGAAGATGTCTTAATCTGGGATTGAATCCCAACCAAGTTTGCTGTTCTACCAAGTCAGTGCATGACGTGTTGGACCAACAATCAACAAAATAAAACCTTGTATGCATATGTATGTATAGCATTCAATGTAAAGCATTGTACCTTTGGCTAAATAATAATGGATAAGCAAAACTTTACAAGGTAGTTTAGGACTTGTATGGAAGGAAGGAATCCAGAACAGTTATTCCTTATCTGTTATACCTTCCTGAAATCCTTAGAGGCAGTGAAAGTGCATGCTCACACTTGAGGTTCTGGAGGTTCTGTTCTATCACTGTTCCTGGTTAGTTCAGTCCATTACACAACTTAAACTGAACTGGAACAAAACCTGAAACTTGCATTTCCTGACTTCCATCATCTTGACTGAAGGTTTCGACTCCTGTCAATAAAGACAGTGGCGTACATTCAATGTTTTCTAAAGAAAGCCCATATATGCAAAAGAATTGCATTCTCATGCCCATTGACTTTACAAAGAGTTTTTTCAGAGTTTTTGCCAAAAATTTTAGACGTTTTAACTGTGCTTTTTTCCTGATATTTTGGGGATTTGGAAAGGGTGGGAATTCGGAAAATCAGTCATGATGGAAGATACTTATTTTTCCACTCTGACTAGCTCTATTTTCCTTAAATAAACACCAGATTCTGATTACAACATTTAAAATGGAGTCAATATTCATTAAAGGATGTGTTTTGGCTGAAATGACAGAAGAAAATGTTTAAACATTCCTATTTGGTATAGATTCATTGATGTCTTTGAATCATTCCCAAAAGATTTGCTTTTGCTGCTACAGTTCTGTTCTTACTTTTTCTAGCCTTTTATGTTTTTCTTTTTATTTTCTTGTTTTTCATTCTGTTTTCTGATTGACTCACACAAGAACGGATGAAATGTTAGCAGATGAACCTAAGGGAGCAATCCCACACCAGGAATTGTGCCAGATGATCTATATACTATTCTCCATCTGTTCTGTCCCTCATAATGTACTTCTCACTGACTGGCTTCATTGACTGTCAATATAAACTGAAGGAGTGGCATTGATGTGGGTATATTTGTAAAAATGTTCCCATGCTTCGTCATAGGCTGTTTGTCTTCTCTGGTGCTCTTTTTCTATTTCATTCTGTGATGAAATTATATGTTACATTTCAATTTAGAAATAACAATGAGAAAGAGAAGATGGCATCTGTGGTACATTGCCAGGCCATTCTACGCCACGTCAGAGCTGAAGCAGAGCCGGCAACAATCACCATGAAGGCAATATTTGGGAAGAAGTCTTTCTCTTGCTAGCACTGAACCAACATGGTGGCTTCACCACCTTCTCCCTGCAGCCGGAGGCCATGTTGGGAGCATCCCATCCAGGCTGCTGCTAATCCATTTAAGTTAAAAATAGTTAAACTAACAGGAATTTGCTTTGAGGTAATACCCCAGAGTATCGTGATATCTAGCCCCCTGCCATCACAGGGCTAATTTAAACCTCTCTGTGTTGGAAGAGCTCTAAAACCCTCTCTGTTGATGCCTCAGATTCCTGAGGATTTAGTGTACGGTACTATTAAAATTAGAAAAATGCTTTGGCTGTCTAAATTTCCATTGCCTTTTAAAAACTTAAGCTTATTATTAGGTGAAGATACAGCAAAAGATGTTAAAGACTCCTGCAGACCTCTAAAACTTTACAGGTGGGAACTGTTTCCTCTGTGTATGCATGTCTCTAACAATTTTCACACTTTGCAATTCTCTCTTATCCAAGAAAAGGAGCTGCTAAAGGGTCTTTGCGAATTTCCACCCCCCCTGTATTTTCCACTCCACTCCTCCTACACCCTCTTCCCTTCCCCCTGCAATATTACCAAATCATTACTTCCTGGGAAGCTGACAAGGGAGGTGATGAGTTAGTTATCAAATTAACATTAGAGATCTTTACACCAATCTGACTTCCGCATGGGGAAGATATGTTTTGCTATCACTTGTATTGAACTTGTCATTTTAATTTCTCAGCACAAAAAAAGAAGTGATCACATAGCTGAGCAGCAGCCTCCCATCCAAACCATCTGTGTGACCATTGCTAAGGTTCAGCTGTACTGGAAAAGGCACCCTGCTCTCAGCTTCATTTTGACTTCTGTATAGCACAGCTGTCCTCTGATAAAACACACCCGTATGACTTGCACTGAGGGCAAGTGCTCCTTTGTGCACTCTGTAGGGTGATGGTGCTTCAGCAGTAGTACAACCCCCCCCCCACACACACACACTTCTTCCATGTCCCCAGGATACAGTCAGTTTTCAATACTGCTGTCTTTTAATTCTGGTCTGTTACTTGCTCCCTAAATCTCAAACTTAACTTTGCCCAGTAGAAATGTTCAGAACATATTTGTCATGATCTCAGCTTGATGTAATCCCTGATTTATGTGTTTATGTTCAGGCTTCTCTCAATTCTGTCTCTGTTAGCTTCAATCTATCATAGTGCAGTTCTGCTCTGGGTTCCCCAATAAGTTAACACTGTTAGTGTTTTCTATCTGAAAGTAAAATACATCCTTCTTCTCATTTTTTGTTCAATCTGAAAGACAGCTGATAGCTAGCTTATGTAAGCATCAATCTCACTTCTTTGGAGTGTAATAATCTTCTTATCTGATTGTGCTAGTCAGCAGTTAGAGACTTCCTTCTCACTTTCCATCTAACTTTGAGTCTCCTCTTTTTTTTTTCTTTTTTTTTTTTTCTATTCTGGCTGGCTGGTATCTTGCTTTTGCTTGGCACTGTAGAGCTTTCTAGGAGTTTATTCACAGGACTAACTTGCCATGGTTGTGAATTCCTACTGTCTCCCCTCAGGAAAAAGTGTGCACAGTGGCATGTTCAGCTTTTTCAGAGTTTACCTAGGTTGGATTATGTCCTGGTTTCAGCTGGGACAGAGCTAATTTTATTCCTAGTAGCTGGCATAGCGCTGTGTTTTGGATTTAGGATGAGAAGAACGCTGATAACTCACTGACGGTTTAGTTGTTGCTGAGCAGGGCTTATACCAGTCAAGGACATCTCAGCTTCCCCTGCTCTGCCAGGGGCACAAGAAGCTGGGAGGGGGCACAGCCAGGACAGCTGACCCCAGCTGGCCCAAGGGCTATTCCACACCATATAACATCATGTGCAGCACATAAAGCTGGGGAAGAAGAAGGAAGGGGGGGTGTTTGGAGTGATGGCGTTTGTCTTCCCAAGATGCCGCTATGCACGATGGAGCCCTGCTGTCCTGGAGATGGCTGAACACCTGCCTGTCCGTGGGAAATGGTGAATGAACTCCTTCCTTTGCTTTGCTTGCGCACACTTTCCCTATTAAACTGTCTTTATCTCAACCCACGAGCTTTCTCACCTTTACTCTTCTGATTCTCTCCCCCATCCCATTGTGGGGGGAGTGAGCGAGAGGCTGCAGGGTGCTGAGTTGCTAGCTGACGTTAAACCACAACAGATTAAATGCATGGGCTACTTTTTATTACTCCTAGATTAAAGGAGCAAAAGCTTTGAGATGATCTTTGAGTCCATCTATAGCATACAACATCATTGTGCCCTAATACTGTCTCCAAAACACTACAGATCTGTCAGTCCAGTGTTGTCCCTGAGTTAATCATCCCTGATTTTTCAAAATACATAATGCATTACACAATTACAATACATAATCTCAGGTGAGGTGTTTTATTCTCATGTGCATAAGGATTTATGGCTTGCTTAGGTGTCTCTGCATTATTTTCCACTGTGCAGCATGGGCATGGCCCGGGACATCTATCAATATTGCACAGTGCTGTACATGCCCCTGTGACAGGCAGACTCTTGGCTGAACTAGCTTTGAAAGTCTGCACTACAGCAGCTTGTGCTGAAGAACCACAAGTTTATAGTAATGAATTTTAACACCCCGTTGACAGTGCGTGGCAATTACGTGCTCAGTTCTGTCCCTTACCCTGATCCTTCCTAGTCATGCAGGGCAAGCTTGGATAAGGGGCGAAAAAGAAGAAGGAAAAAAAAAAAAGGAAGAGAAAAAAAGAGTTTAGTTCTTGATAAACATACTCAGCCTGGAAATCAGGTTTTGGAAGCAAAAATTGCCATCATGAAAACTTGCACTGGGAAGTCAGAAAGAAAATGCACACTACTGCAAAGCCCTGCTGCACCCTCTATCCATCTGTTGATGGTTATCACTTAGGCAGATACATGATGATCTGAAAACTAAAAAGAGAAAGAGGGAAGTGGAACAAAATTAATCCATCAGCTAGGTGAATAGTCTGGAGTTTGCAGTATATGACAACTGTTTGTTGCATAAAATGCTTGTGGGTGGAAACCTAGTCCTGAAGCCAACCGGAAATCTCTTGTTGCTTCCATAGTGATATATTCTATGTTCCTGTATCACCAAGACATCCCACCCTCCCATATCATCTTCCTTAGTGCAGAAAATCCTGAGGGCATGCCTGTGTAGCTTGGAGAATATCTCACTCTTCATGCTAGTTCAGTGATTGACCTGTCTGTTGTGGCTGGTAACTGATGCCAGACATGAATGTCAGTGGAAGGTGCGCATCTGTCTGCCAGAAAGAGGTCTGGCATCACCAGCTTGTCACACATAGCCCACAGAGTGGCTGCCAGATGGCAGACGTGGCTCCTGTCCATCCTAGTTTAGATCTGGATGCTGGCTGGGTACAAAAATGCCTATACAGAAACTATACTAGGAGTGAATCTTTCATTCAGATTCAGGTGCTGATTAAGGTGGTCACCACATCCTATGGCGGGAAAGAAATCTATGTTTGTGAAGAAATCACTTTCTTTGCAAGTGTAAAAGAACATATGTATGTGTACGTTCATATATATGTATGTATATGTACATACTTATAAAAGAACATTTATATAAACATATAAATACATACATATGTATACTTACACAACATACAGTTCAGAGATTAAGTAGGGGCAAATAAATGATGTAATTCCTATCTTTTTCTCCTACTTCACCTCCTTCAAATTTTATAATGCTACAGAATTTTCAGGAATAACTGTATAAGAGGAATGGAAATATTTTCTGCAGATGACAAAAATTGCTCCAATTTCTGGACTGTGAATGATGAGGCACAAACATCAGAAAAGGTTTGCTTCAGATGGATATCCCAATGTTCAAATGCTTAGTGGAAGCTTGTCCAAATATCTGATCTGGAAGAGAGAGATTTGGTTTTCTTTCTTTAATGCTTTGGCACCATTTTGCAATATATGTGTATTAATATTCCCTGGCTAATGTGGGAATAGATTTGGAATCATGTTTAGCCCTTAGTCATAAAGCCATTTACAAGGACTTTCCACAAAGAACGTAGAAACTGTAGAAAATTTATAAATCACTGAACAGAAAATTTTCCCAAAATTCCCTCTTCAGATAGTTTACAAACTTTTCAGGAATTCCTTCATATGTGAAAAAATATTTAAACATCCATGTTTTAAAAACAATTATTATTTTACATGTTGATACTACACAAAATAGTACATAAAGTGGAACAAGTTCATGCATTATTTGCAATTAATTAATCTAATAAGAGATAGCCTCTGCCCCAAAGAGAACACAATAAAAACAGAGAAGGCAGAAAAATGAAAGTAGGAGGAAATTATTATTAATATCCTGGTCGCAAACCTGAATTTCCATGCTATAGAAAATCCCAGAAGCCTGGATAGAGGCTAAAATATTAATGTTAACTGTGGAAAAAAAAATTATGAAAAGACTTGACATGGTAATGTTGAAGCTTTTTGGCGTGATGTTTTCAACTGAAATGATGTTTCCAGCATTACTGAAACAAGTTGTTACATTTCATTGTGTTGAATCAAATAAAAAGGTTCAAATTTGATATTAAGCACAATATTTGTGGGCTGGAAAGGAGAATTTGGATTTTAGTGAGGTTAAAATGTTAATAAAAAACTTATTTGCTGTTGTACCACATAACAGTGAAGCATGCCCTAAGGTTTTGAGATAACAATGGTCTATCTATATGTAAAAAATCTCTGCCAATTAAGCAGGGATGGGAGAAGAAGTCAACAGCCATGTAGTAATACAGATTCAAGACAGATGGGACTGAATGACTTCCTGAAGTCCCCTCCAGGATATTCCTAGCTTTCTGTTCCTTCTGGTTTATTCCCATTGCAAAAGCCAGTAATAAAATCATTCGGACTTCCTGTTAAAGATAAAGAAGGAAATAAAAAAAGAACAGCTTAAAAACTTTAGAATTAAAGCACTAAAAAAGTCTTTTATTTAACAATATCTCTGTTCCCTTTTGAAATGTCAAAGCCTTTTAAAAAGAACTTGTCATTTAATGGACTTCTAGATAGCAGAAAAAAAAAGAAAACCATTTTAATGGAAAAGAGAACAAGTGATTGAGATGGGCTAAAATTTTGTTTTACCTGTTATCATTGTTAGATCATGTTTCCTTAAAGATTTTTTTTTTTTTTAAGGGAAACATTAAGGACAAAATAAAAGGAATAACAAAAAGAAAAGTAAATATGGTTTTGACACTGACACTTTGGATTTGTGGACACTGATGCAGAGATTCATGGCTTCACCTTCACCCAGCCTGAGCCAGTCTGTCATCTCTCTAAGTTCTGTCTTTTCTGCTTGTGGACTTCTAAGCACAAGTCCTGAGGCATAAGCATTTCAATCTCACGGAGGGCGTAGTTGAGTCCGGCTTGCCCAGGCACTCTGTAGTTTCTCATGTTGGACTGGATGGAGGTTTTACATGTTAGATCTGGCTGGTTATGAGCTTTGAGGCAACCTGAGGGATGACCACAGGCATACAAATTCTCAAGACCTCAGCTAAAGAAATATGTGTTCCCCTTCCTCCCACCAGGCTTTCCTAAAGGCACAAAGACCTGGCACTTCTGTATTGATGTGGGACCTACAGGTCATGGTTTCAGCTCCATTTGTGCTGGGACTCATAGAATTATTGCAGAAGATGCACTCCTGGATGCAGTTTTGAAGACAAAAGATGAAAGAAAAGAAAGGATGAATCAAGGAAGAGAAGGTAACTCAGAATAGTGGGGGTGGCAATAGGACTTCCTTTCTCCTGAAGATAAATTAAAGTAGGTGTTTGTGGCAGTATCACTGGCTTTTATTTGACGTGGGGTGATCCTGATGTCTCAGAACAGTGAAACCATAGTTGTGATTTCTCCAGTCTTAGAAAATTGGTATTTTCACACTTACATTTAACCTCTTGAATAAAGCAGTCTAAAATATTTCCACCAGGTGAACAGAGGAAAGTGAAGGTATCCAGAACCTTAATTTAGATAGACAGAATCCTTCTCTGGAGGCATTTACACACATGTTTAGATAGATATCTTAGACGCTTATTTTATAATAACTGTTTTATTAGGTAGGCACATTCCTAACACCTATGAACTTGGACAACTTGGAGCATAGTTTCAGAACATGGAAAAAAGAAGTTAGATGTCCGACATACTTGCTACTTCCTCTCCCAGGTTCGGTGTTGATGGCACTTGTGTAGTATTCCTGACAGTTTAGGGATAATGAAGCTGCAGAGTCGTGAGAGATGAGACCCATCGGAAGGAAGACTCTTGGGTAACGCCCATGCCTTCTCTGAGGTACTACAGCAGCATAGGCTAACCTAAATCAAAATGGTTTAATTTAGTGAAGCATGAAAGAAATCTCACCTTAATAGGCACTGAAAAACTGCTTGGAATATATAACCTTAATGAGCTGATAAAGATCAGGCAGGAAAACTGCAGCAGAATTTGAACCACAGCTCTGAAGTCTAAATGCATTGTCCAAACATTCGAAACATCTTTTTACTCTAGACAAATCTTTCTTTTTTAAATGTGGGAATACATTCTCTGTTTGAACCTGATCTTCCACCTCTACAGTAAGAAAGAAGAAATAATGTGTTAGCGTTACAAAAACTGGGGTTTGTGCTCAGCATTATCCTCCCTATTCTTAGGTAGCCTGTGGAAGTCATGTTTCCTTCTCAAAATCCAGTGTTGCAAAAATAGGTTTAGTCAGAAAATTCTCAGTGTGCAAATGACACAATTTCTAAAGGACTGAAAAAGGGAATGTGTGTGTTTGTTTTTCTTAGACATGAGGTGGCTGAGCACTATGCCACCAGGGGCCTTCTTCCATCAGGGTATCTAGAAAATAAGTTCACAAATGAACAGATATTAAAAAAACAGAGAAAATTCAATACATCAGCACATAGCAAATATTTGAACAATGAAGTGAATGAAATGCCAGATGGAGGATTTACAATACTATAAAAGATCCCCCTTGGGAACCAGTAATCTTTTATCATCCAGAAAAAGTATGGTCTGGGATTCTGTCCACTAATAAAAGTCCAGGTTGACCTCTCAGCTTATTTATGTGTTTTTCTCGAACATCTGGTTACTGCTATATGAGCAGGAAGCAAATTCAGACTCATAATGTTGTTAACATTGATCATTAAACCCTACTGTGAAGTTAAAGGGATGTAGAGTAAATGAATTAATCTGCTGTATTTTCTGGTGCACCACACAGTCTGATATATGATGCAAATCTGCCATAGATTCTCTTGTTGCCTCTGAGGCCTTTATGCCTGTTGCTGCTAAGGACAGATTTTTGTTGGTGATACCATCTCTGGTAGAAGTACCTGGGGTTAGAGCAGGTATTATGGGCATGTAAGGTGCATTCTTACTTTCCACTGCCATACTTGGGGAAAAGGGAAGGAGAATAAATGCCATATAGTAAAATGCACAGTAGGATTTGCATGAACTGGGTCCAGCTCTGCTTTACTCTGCTTTAGAAGAAAGCAGCAAACACTTTCGTAGAAACTGAGTAATTGAGTAACAGAAACAAAGCCAAATTAAAAAAACAAACAAACAAACAAACAAAAAACCTCCAAACCAACCCAACCCAAACCAAAATGAAAAGAAAAAAGGTCAAAAACTTAATGCTAGCAGGAAATTCTGTCCCTTCTATTTAAAATATTTGTGAATACAGATGCAAAGGGTTTACACTAGTCTCTCCCAGGATTGCTGTAAAATATGCTTTTTGTACACACCATTCATTTGAGAAAGAAACCCACTGCCCTTAAAATTGGGGAAGGAATAAAAAGGATTCATGGTTTAACTTAGTCTCTTTTCCTGGATATTCCTTTTGACATTGAATCCAGTCCTGGATTCCTCCCCCCCAAAAAAACAATCCATGCCTCTTTGAAGAAAAGGAGAGCAATTCAGGTGTCCAGGAATAGGTGTCCACTGCCTTTTCAGGCACCACTTCTAGAGTACCCTGCCCAACCTACAGTTGCTTCTTCAAATGCCAGAATACCAGCAGGTCCTGTGACATGTCTGTTGGCCTCGTGAGGGCATCTTGGATGGTCTTGTATGTCTAGAATATGTCAGACACTTTTTACTCCTGAGATCTCTCCCAGTCAGTTTAACAAGACAAAAAAGTGTTTTCTTTACCCAAAGAAAATGAGTAGGGTAAAGCTGCATTTCTGTTTTCAGAGCAATTCTTCCTCTGTCCCTAAGAACAGCCTTTTGAAGCCATTTATGTTTCTTCTTCATGCCTCAATTCTCCAGCATGGAACAGAAAATAAATTCCAGAGACTTTCTCTGCACAAAATCACAATAGTGTATGTTATAAGTTATTATTGTTTAACAGGAAGAAATTAATTTATTATATTATCTTCCACAGGTAAGTAAACCTATTAAGTCTTTATGATGGAAACAACTTCCTATTTTTTTCTGTTTTGCTTGTTTGCTTTCCAACTGTTGGCTGATGGATAACATTCAGTTCAGAGTCTGATTTTATGAGAAATCATCCTTTTTAATGCAAAGGCTAAATACTGTCTACCAACTTCTCGGTGACTGAAGAGCTCTGATGGCATGCACAGTAAATAGTAGCTTCTTATCACTTCTGATTCTGTCATGAGGCAGAAAATTGCAGGTTTTTAGTTATTTGGTAAGGCATTGGCTGTTTCCAGAATTGCAGCTGGAATGGGTAAAACAAGTGCATCAAAACTGTCATAGAGTCATTTTGGATAACAAAGCAAAACAGAAACATTTTTGTGTGAAAATGAGGCAGTCGTACCAGAGAATATGAGCAAAGTAGGGAGAACTGAGCTCAGAGTCAGCCTTAATCACTGGCTAGAGTTAGCAAAGTGACAATTATTTGCAATAAGAAGCAAAGCTGTGTAACGAACAAAGTTTGTCACATTTCAGTGAAAATCAAAGCAAAAGCCAATTTCTGAAAACATTGTGCAAGTCCATAAAGCCATATTTATGTACTTTAGGAAAATACATGTGCCTGGATGTGTCATGGATTTAAAATAAAGCACAGTCACTGAATTTTGTGTATTTCATGGGTAGTTTTTTCTCTTACTATGAAAATCTGAACACATTATTATTTTATTCTACCCCTGTCCCAGCTGAGTTTGTGTATAGAAACCTTCAGGACAACATACCACACTGACCAGTGTTTGCTCACTGAGTAGACCAGCCATAGCCAAAGGTCTCATGACATGTTTAAGGGCTCATGATCTAACCCTGGGAGTCCTTGCTGGACAGACTCACTGCCTATCCTAGCTTATGCAACTTTTATTTTTAAATCTCAGTGTAAAATCTAGCTGGCAGGTTTCGTAAATCACAAGAGGAATATTTAAAGAAGCTTTATCAGTAAGACTTGAAAAAAAGACCAGTCTTACCCGATCCTGGGGTGAGTTTCAAGTTTCAAGGTTGGTTTTTTTTTTGGATAATAATGATGTTCATCTCTGGTGAATTATTTCAAGATTAATGCAGAGAGGTTATTCAGCCGCAGTTTAGCATTATTGACTGTGTCATTATGTGAGGCATTGCTGGTTGACCATTATGTCTTGTTTGTAGTTTATAAAGATGCTGAACAAGATGTGAAACTCAATAATGCATCAACAGAAAATGCAAATTTCCTGTATTTATTGGGGAGGAGGGGGGAGAGAGGAGGGAGGGGGGAACCCACTATGAACAAGCCAAGCAAACCAAGAAAAAGATTAGGCCATGCTTTAATGGGTTTCTTTGGCAGCCTCCATCATTTTGCTTTTCCAAATCTGCCAAGCTGACAGAAACCTCCACAGTGATGTGGCCCTCTCCCAGGTCCCCAATGCCTCAGCATTGCCAGCTGCTGCTGTTGAGTCAGTGACAGGCTCCGACTTCTCTGTGAAAGCCGAAGAGCCAACTTATGCCTCCGAACCTCTCTTTTCCAGGTCACAGCTTCTTTCAGGAATGTAAATCCTCTGCTGGGGTGCAGTAGTTGATATTGCTGACAAGGTCACTGCAGCTGGGAATAGAAAACCACACTTTTTTTAGCAGTCGTTTTGCAAGAACAGACTTTCAAACTACTCCAGTCTTCTCGTTAACTTTACGGATAGCAGGAGTTCTTATCTATTTCATCTCCTTTTGCTAGAAACTTCAGTTTCCATAATCATGAAATGGCTATGTTTATTCATATCACAGTATCACCTCTTTTTGGGAGAATGTGTTACAAGGGAATCAATAGAAACTGTAGCTGTATTGCTTTCTGGTTTTTAGCTCTTCATACCTGTAATCCATTATGGGTTTTTTTTCCGTAATGATGAGATTTTAAATAGCTAATCAAGCACTGTGAAACCGGAAAACCAATATTTTACAAATCCTAGTACTGGTAAGTAATTTAAATTCTTGAATGAACAGCAGATGTGCTTTAGTGCCCATAAGGAAGAAATTCACCCCCAAGTTTCAACAAAGAGTTTATAAATTGAGTGGAAAACTCATATATTATTCTCATGTGAAACATTCTGCCCAGTTGGATCATTTATACCATTCATATTACGATGTTTGACATCTCCAGTTAGTTTCTTTCTGTACTGGGTCAAGCTGCATAGCGCTGTGCTTTCTAGCGGTGTGTAAACAGGTGTTGATAATACACTAATGTTTTGGCTACTGCTGAGCAGTGCTTGCATAGCATCAAGGCTGTGTCTCCAACATTCCCCACCCCCACCACCAGTGGGCTGGAGGGGGCAAGATCTTGGCAGGGGACGTAGCCAAGACACCTGACCCAAACCAACCAAAGGGATATTCCATACCATATGACGTTGGCTCGGATATAAAAACTAAGGGAAAAGGAAGAGGAGGGGGGCATTCATCTTTTTATGACATTTTGTCTTCCAGAGCAGCAGCTATGCATACTGAAGCCCTGCTTCCTGGGAAGTGGCTGGACATCGCCTGCTGATGGGAAGCAGAAAATAAAATCTTGTTTTCCTTTTGCTACCATGCACAGCCTTTGCTTTTGGTTTTTTATTAAACTGCCTTTATCTTGACCCATAAGTTTTCTTTCTTTTCCACCTCATTCTCTCCCTGTCTGTCCTGCTGGGAGCGAAGGAGAGAATTGGTGGCCCCTGGTGTCCAGCCAAGGTCAAACCACCACACTTTCTAAAGAGAAACTGACACATCACAAACTTTTGTAGAATTTAGGGTCAGGCACAAAATGACCATAGGTCATAGCTTCCAGGTGTCGATTTGCTTTCCTTCTGCTGCTCCCACACAAACATCCTCTCACTCTGCCTATACACAGGCATACTGATTTATCATCATTGCCCTTTGAAATCAGTTCAGTTGTTAATTTTCCCAGTCCCCCTATAAACTGCTGTATCAATAGCCAATGCTATGCTACTGGTATTAGCTGAACAATGTGTGGGGAGAGAGGATTGCATTTAGACTAATTTTCCATCATGCAGTTATATATCATTGTTACAGAAGGTTTATCTAAAACTCCTGAATCTGAAATGCATCTCAGCAGAATCTCGGTCTTGTACTATTTATTATTAGCCTAAGGGAATTAACTCATGGATTGGAAAACAAACTTTAAAAATTTCATGTGGGTAAGTCATATGGAAGTTGAATAGTTGGGTAGAAGCAAACATCTGAAGATCTCTTTGGGACATCTACCACATTGGTTGTGTCTGCCCTCTGTAGATATTCTTGGGCTAACACTAGGTATGAAAACATGGGCTCCAGGAGTAATGTAACTACATAACTAAAGGGGCTGTTCAAGCATTCATCCGGCTTTTCAGATGAATATAGTTTGTTTTTTTTTTCTCTCAAGAGGTTATAAGTGCCACAAAACTTACAGGAAACTCCTTACAGTTCACACCCTGCACTATTTCAGTCAAGATTCAGGAATCTTTCTTAGATGACATTAAAAATTCCATCTCAGTTATTCAAAGATTTATTTCCTGGGGAATTTTTAGTATTTCTCATCTTCTGACAGAGACAGCATCAGATTGTTTGCTGTTTCTGTCATACTAAGTGTTGTTCATCTGTAAATGAAAATTAATGATGAGGGAAAAAAAAATATTTTTAACACTAAATGTTACAATCTACAGGTTTCAATTTCAGTTGGTGGTATTGGCCATATTTGACTATAATATGGTTTCTTTGTTACTTGTGTTACACGTATGGGCAATTTTCCAGATGGTAAAAGGTGGGGTAAAGCTCCACCGAAGTCACAAATCATCAAATGATCCAACCCAAACAGCACTGGAAGGATGTGGTGAGTTGACCCAAGCTGGACACCAGGTACCCACCAAAGCTGCTCTACCACTCCCTGTCCTCAGCTAGACAGGGGAGAGAAAATATAGCAAAAATCTCATGGGTTGTGATAAGGGCAGGGAGAGATCACTCACCAATTACCATCACGGGAATAACAGACACAACATGGGGAAATCAGTTTAATTTATTGCCAATTAACATCGGAGTAGGATAATGGGAAATAAACCCAAATCTTAAAAACATATTCCCCCCAGTCCTCCCTTCTTCCCAGGCTCAGCTTCACTCCTAATTCTCTCTCCCTCCTCCCCTGCAGTGGCGCAGGGGGACAGGGAATGGGGGTTGGGGTCAGTCCATCACACACTGCCTCTGCCGCTCCTTCCTCCACAGGGCAGGACTCCTCTCACTCCTCCCTGCTCCAGTCCGGGGTCCCTCCCACGGCAGACAGTCCCCCACGCACTGCTCCAGCCTGGGTCCTTCCCATGG
>NW_009270001.1:4295768-4308350 GCF_000687185.1 Egretta garzetta | reverse complement strand
GCCCAGCCTTGGCTCCCCTCCCCACGGGCCCACAGGTCCTGCCAGGAGCCTGCTCCAGCACAGGCTTCCCACGGGGTCCCAGCCCCCTTTGGGCACCCCCCTGCTCCGGCATGGGGTCCTCCCCAGGCTGCAGGTGGGGATCTGCTCCCCCGTGGGCCTCCATGGCTGCAGGGGCACAGCCTGCCCCGCCATGGGCTGCACCAGGGGCTGTGGGGGAAACTCTGCAAGGATTTTGCAAGGATTTTCTTTTTTTCCTTCTTAAATATATTATCCCAGAGGTGCCATCACTGTCACTGATGGACTCAGCCTTGGCCAACAGCGGGTCTGTCTTGGAGCTGTCTGGCATTGGCTCTGTCAGACATGGGGGAAGCTTCTGGAAGTTTCACACAGAAGCCAACCCTGTAGCCCCACCCCCCACCCCCCGCTACCAAAATCTTTCCATGTAAACCCAGTAAAAAGGAAAATAACTGAAACAAGAAGAAAAGGTGGGAGTGGGGGTGAAGGGGGAAGCACTAAATTGTAATTGTCAAATTAGACCAAGTTTTTTGCCAGCTTTCATAAAGCAGGAAATGGGATGGTGGTGGTGGTGATGATGATGATGATGATGATGATGATGATTACTATTATAATAATATTAGGATATTGATCATATCAAAGTATTTTCTTCCCAAAGCTAAAGTGTTTACCAAGTACTGATGGGAAGAAAAAGGCAGTACAGTTATCACTACATTGCCTTTTATAAGTTTTAAACTTCATCAACAGTTTTGATTCTCCTTTAAGTTTTGGAAGAAAAAAGAAACCTCTTTTGAGTAACATTTCTGTGAAGATCTTAAGCTTAGTTCCAGGAATGTGTTTCAAATTATAACACTGGAAGACATCATTAAATAATATTAAAAAAAATCCTCTTCTATACTGTTAACCTTTTTTCCTATAGAAATTGCCAAATTCTAAGTTAAGAGTAACCCTGGGAGAAATACTGTGAGGTTTTTGTCTGGTTCAATTCTTTTTTTAGGGTAGATATCTACCTGGATTCCTTTCCATGGAGCTGTAAATTTTGTGTAGAGGAGGATGAAAGAGTTATTTTATTTCAGTAACATTGTGGTCCTGTACTAAGCAATTTAAAAGAGAAAATAACATTGTTAAAATAGGTGAATAAAGCAAGAAATAGCGAACCAGCTGCAGCTTTTACTTCCTTCCCCTTCCCCCACTCAAATGGAAAGCAAGAGAATATGAGAAACAACATCTTTTTTTTATTACTATTATTATTATTTCCCACGGGCAAAAACTTGCAAGTGGGAAAGCGGTTTGTGAGGAAAGAAAATAAGAAATTAGGTGGTTAGTATTTAGTATGAAAGAAGTAAAAATACAGCATCAGCTTTTTCCAACTTTCAGTAACTATAATGAGGCAATTAAACTACTAAGTAAATCTATTGGTGGGACACAGAGGCATTAACAAGTGTATCCTTCCACATGCATACCCTGGACACATCATAACCCTCCTCTTTGTGGGAGGAAAATTTGGGTATGTAGGCTGGAAGAACACTAAATCAGGGTGCCACAGGTCCTTCCAGCAGGACTCACAGGGGTCAGGACTGTGGGGAATGCTGTGCCACACGTATGCCCTGCATGGTGGACACAACTGGAGTTTGGTAAGGTCCTTTGGGTTCTCTCTGCCCCAAGTGGCAGAAGGAATTCTGTAGTTAGGATTCAAGGGGGGAAAATACAAGAAGAAAATTTGTGATAAAAATTTCTTTGGCATAGCTAGCAATGTCATGGCAGTTGAGCAGGTGGAAAGAGGTTACACAAACTTGAATCAAAATGTGTCGTGTGCTTTGAGTAGTCTGGGCAATTGTGGACAAGCACCTTTGAACTAGGAGTGGGATAGACTATCCATAGACTTACAGTTCCTTTTGAGGACTGGGTTGACATCTTTTCCAGTTTTTGATCATTTTATGAAGGCGGCTCAAAGACATGTTCCTGACAAAAAGAAATGAAAGAAATATGCACAGAAAATGGCTGTTCCCTTGGACCCTGCCCATGGGAACTGCAAGCCAGATACTATGGGAGTTGCAAAGGACAGGACTGTGAAGAAAAGAGGTGTTCTAGGTATTACCCATGTTAGCACATTCTGTGTGGTTTTATGCAGCACAAACCCATCACTCTGGGCTCTGTTTCTACAGCAGAAATGACGAATTTGATTCAGGAGCCACTTCATGAAATTCTTTAGCCAGTTTTATGCCTCAGGTCAAACTAGATAACAATTATCATCTCAAAATTATGAGTTTATAGTCTCAATTATGATATTATGGCCACATTATGCTCTTAAAATTATCCAAGTTTCTTAAGTCAGCACAAAGGTTAGGAAGGCTTGAAAAGCAAATGATAGTCACAAAACCAGAAACTGTGCTGTTAAGACGGATGTCAATCTCCTCCTTTTGAATGGGGAGGGAAATTGGGGTATACGCAAAGTACTCTTGAAAGGCTTCATGGGCTATCCTTATTCATTAGGTGAACTGAAAAATCTGTTATTGATAGAAAGAAGTGAGCAAATGGCATGTGAAGGACTTGCGTCTGTAAGAGCCACTGTTGAAATGGAGTGATGTTTTACTAGGAAAATAGCAAGTTGTCTTGTATATATATATACACACACACATTTATATATATATATGTATATAATATCATTTTACTTTAGCTCATTTAATCTCCCTGAGCTTCATCACCTGTTGCCTGTGTAGGTCAAACAAGTTGATCTCAATCCTTTCCTCCTGTGCGTGTCAGCGATCAAGAAATTGAATGTCATAGAGACAATATGGAGACAATGATGGCAGCAGAGCATTGAACTGTTCTGTTTTATAGGCAAACCATGATGAAGATGGAACACAAACCACCCTTGATAAAACAAAAAGCGCCTGGCCCCTAATACTTTCCCTGAAACATTAAAGCCTCTTTCTTCATTTCCCGGACAAAGCAGTTTTAAACAATACATTGCCCAAAACCTCTCAAAGTTTCAACATGGAGAAAAACTTCATGAGAGGAAACAAACACTAATCCGAACTCTATCATGGTTTATTTTAATTGCCATAGTGTTACAATTATTCAAGAACCATTGTACTAAATAATATATTAATATGGATTCCTATTTTCAAAAATTGCTAGTAATTTTAAGCATCAGAGCTCAGTTGTCCTAGACAGATCTAACTTTCAAAAAGAAGGTCCTCGGTAATATCAAAACAAATCCTATCGCAGGTGTTGCAAAGCTAGGAAACTGAATTATGAGATTATTCCAAAATCACTAGTATTTTGAGAAACATTAGCTTTGACCCAATCCCGCTGCATCTTGAAGCATGCCGCCCTTTCACACCTTGACCTAGTATACTGCTGAAGCAATTTCTGGAGCAAGGATCCTGTTCTGTTCCTGTTTGCAAGGCCCCTGTCAAACGATTAATGCCATGCAAACAAATAAAGAAATAAGAAACCCGTATTATCTCGCTATCAAGAAAAGAGATTGAGTCTCAAGATAGCTTAGCAAGTGTTATACCAAGTTTTAGATCGTTTCCCTGTCTGACGTGACAGTCAATAAAATATCAAAAAATATTGCAGCTTCTGCAGTTCAGCTGTCATTGCTTTTGGCCTGCTAAAACTTGAGGTGTTTTTATTCACTATCCTGTCAGTCAGTCCTTGAATGCTGTGAGATTTCTAGCGTCTCCCTTGAAATATGTTGTGATGGATAGAAGATGACCGCAGGAATTCAGAGGGTAAAGATGGAGGTGGAATCCCTCTCTTCACCAGTGTTCTAAACCAAAGTTCTGTTCATACAGAAATATGCCCATACTCTCCTATCCCCAAATAGCTTCCTTTGGCACTAATTCTGTATTGTTACCTGATAAGGGTCCTAGTCTTCTGCATAGTTTGATCTGAGAAGGCAAGTATTTTGCAAAGATTATCTAACAGAATTCTGGTTTTATCACCTGAATATCCCCCAGAAAATTCACTTTCTGTAAGCTAATTGATCCACATAAGATAACTCATGGTCACAGAGGTCACATTTAGCAATACCAGCAAATGCTTTGGCTCTGAAACTCAGTGTCCCACTTTGAATTGTTGGAACAGTCCCAGGCACACTTTCTGCTAGGTACAGCTAACATTCCCAAACGATTTCTGTTGCAGTGCAGGAACGAGCACATGTGAGGGACCACGCACAATAGGAAATTTGAATGCAGTCACTCTCTTTCAGATAATAAGAAAGTTCAGTACCATGGATATTGACAATTCTGTGTTGAATGACTTCCTTCCATGCCTGGGAATGGTTGTGGGCACATCTAATTTATTAATATGATTGTAGACTTAGCCACTGAATGACCTAATTTTAGTTAGTAGTCTCAAATAAGGAGTTTCATTAAAATAACTTCACTAAGGTTGGATGTCTACATTTTCTAAAAGTAGGAAATACTGGAAAGGGGAGAGTCTGTGTTGTTCCATTACAACCTGCTCCTATATAGCCATTTCGACACAGTCTTTGTTTGATCACTCAGTACTGATTACCCAGGAGATAACCCTTCTGGGCACATAGATAAGGATTGGTGCTCATTTAAACTTTCTTCATCCAGTTTCAGATGTGAAGAACTGTATTTCCTTTAGGACTCTATCCATACACTTTAGTGTGTCCCATAACCAACCTATTTTCTTGTCATCTTTACAAAGGCTCCATTGTTGTGACTTATGATTTAAATAAAAATATACCCTCCAGAAACTCATCCGATGAGGTCACTTTGTATGTAAATGCACTCTAAATAACAACAATTAAAAGCAACTGGAGAAAGTTTCTCACAGTAAGATCATTGGCCCCTCTTAATAATATATAGCGATAGAGAAAAATCTAGAAATAAATCAAATATGATATAACTTTATTTAATATAAGTCTAAGGACTTCTCTCTCAATTCATATTAACTACACTCACATAGGTGAGGACCCTTCTGAATCTTTTCTTCTCTGCAAAAGAAAGATTTCCTCAATCCAACTCTTGCCATACACTTGAAATAACTGGGTTTGGTCATCTAAGGAGGCTTTATTTTTGTCCCATTGAATTACTTGCATAAATAGAACTTCTTTTAGATACTCTTCAGGATCAGTCCCTCAACATTCCAAATGCTGTATATTTTTCATAAATTCTAAACATTATCTTATTCTTCACACACAGCTTGTTACTTGTCATCCTGCTTTTACTATCTGCTCACTTTATATGACTTCTAGGAGAAAGCCACATTCAAAATCTCCTACATTGACTTTTAAAGTACTGAATTTTAAACTCACCTATCTGTATTAGAAGGGCTTGTACGGTACAGTTTTAACAGTAGGACTGATACAGCAGCAGTACATAATAAATACAGCTGAGCACATTGCTTCAACATTTATTTTGTTGATGTTGCTGAATATACACATAATATAACAGAGGTGCAAAGATATATGTCATGCAGCCATCAAATGAATCAGAGCATTTAATGACACAGAAAATATAGAAAGTCATACTGTAGCTCATGGTTCATGTAATCAGGGTCATCCAGGCCCTCAAAATTGAAGATTAAGCTTTTAAAACCACCATAAATGAGTCAGAAACCTTCAATTAGATGCTGTAACTTCTTCAATAACATTTGAATGAAAAGTAAGTCTCATTTAATAGTGAAATAGGGGAAAGACTGTGACTGCTGTAATATAATATAATCGTGAAATATAGGAAAGATAATGACTAGTGTAGTCATTAACTGCACGCATTGAATAGCTTAGAGAGAGAAGGCAACAGCAATAAGACATAGTGTCTTACCTTCCTGCAGGGCTTTCCATCATATGATCTCAAAGTATCTTAGACAATAATAGCAGTGATTCGCATCACTTCTGGAAGGGATGCTGCTATTACAGCAGTACCTGATTATCTCATTCAGCGTTTAGAGCTCTCATGACCTGAGACACTGAACAACGTATTCACTGGATATTCCTAATACTCCCTCTGGCTACCATTGCTGCTTTTTTCCTCTTAGGATACATGTGCCTTTTTATTTACCAAGCTTTTCTTGAAAATCATGGAAGCTACAAGCTTACTTTTTAAAGAAGAAATCTGAAATCTTCCCTTTGCTATGTGCACTCAGAGCAAGAGCTGGAAAAAAACTCAGAAATTAGCTATCATAAAACTTGAGGTGGAAGGAGAATCACTGAGGAAAAATAAAGTGGTTTTAATTTGAGTATGCAGTTCTGAGCACCGAAAGATGAAATATTGTTGTGGGGTTTTTTTTTAACCTGTGTTATAAAATTCTGCTTTCTGAATCCAACTTTAGGGCTATATGGGGAAATTATATACCTGTCTGGGTAAAAAAAATGTGATCTACAACCCTAAATTAATGCCAAATCCAGGGTCTTACGTGAAAATACAGCCCAGATTAAGCTGGTCATTGCAAGATTGCACTGAAATTGTATACTGCAACACTTCAGCTTCCTAAATAGTATGGATAGTATCTAGCCCAAAAGAGTAATTCAGACCATGTCTTACACTGGAGGCACCTGAAATTAGCTGGCATCCCCTTTTTGGACTTCAGATTTCCCCCAGCACTAAAGTGCATTTTGCCATGTATATTCAGAAGCAACCCGGTCTGAGCTGGAAGCTACTGAAGCTCAGTGATAATTCATATGCATAATTATGTAATTTAGACATGTTCAAAATGATAAAACACAGCCACTTTGAAATGAAGTCACAGCACCAGGTGTCAAGTTCTACTGTCTGGACACTAATCTAGTTTTTGCCCTGGAGTGACAGATGTTAGTGTAATTGAGAAAAAAAAAAAGTCCTAAATTCTTACTGTAGATTTTTTACATAAGTGTATTCTTCCAGCAGGAAAATATGTAGTTTTATATGTAGTATCTTTTTATTTTTTCTAACTGGGGACCATGAAGTTCGATTTCACATTGGCAAACTGCATGACTAAGTATTTCGCCTTAATGAGCTTATCCTAATATTTTTACATTCTTGGTATTTCTGTATCCATGTAGACACCTACACATGTTAACACATAGCTTTGAAGATGTAAATATGGCAGGCAGTGTCTATTTGCTGATAATGTATACAACTTACAAATACCAAATCAATTCATATACAGTGCATTTGGCAAATGAGATCCAATTTTTATCCTAAATCAATGGTGAATTAATTAACAAGATGGTAAACAAAGGTTGCATCTAACACATCACTGGGGTTATGTCTGTAAGGGAGATACAGCTTTGACCCAACTCACTGGCATTACTGCTCTCTGGTCTGTGCCATGCTCTTTTTTTTGCTGCACATGTTAAAGATTGGTGTTGCCTTTTGCAGTTCTCCATGACTAAGTTCTTACCAGGATGTGAGCAAACCTGTTCTTCAAGGTCCAGGTCAAGCGTTAAAAGGTAAAGGGCGGAAGCATCAATTTGGGGTAAAAGCATGTTGGAATCCAGTTGTCCTGGTTTTGGCCGGGATAGAGTTAATTTTCTTCACAGTAGCTAGCATAGTGCTGTGTTTTGGATTTAGTACCAGAAGAATGTTGATAACACTCTGATGTTTTCAGCTGTTGCCAAGTAGTGCTCAGACTACTCAAGGACTTTTTGAGCTTCTCCTGCTCGGCCAGGTGCATAACAAGCTGGGAGTAC
The DNA here is from genome assembly GCF_000687185.1 of Egretta garzetta. Lineage (NCBI taxonomy): Eukaryota > Metazoa > Chordata > Aves > Pelecaniformes > Ardeidae > Egretta > Egretta garzetta. The sequence continues at coordinate 4,300,684 of NW_009270001.1, read as the reverse complement.
AGCACAGCTAGGACAGCTGACCCCAACTGACCAAAGAGCTATTCCATACCATAGAACGTCATGCTCGGGGGGGTTAGTCGGTCGGTCGCAGGGAGACTGCTCGCAGCTCGGGGACTGATCGCAGCTTGGGGACTGCTCGCGGCTCGGGACGGGCTGGGCATCGGTCGGCGGGTGGTGAGCAATTGCCTTGTGCCTCATTCGTTTTGTATATTCTGTATATTCTCATTATTACTATGCATGGTGCTGAGTTGCCAGCCGGGTAAAACCATGACACCAGTTTGCATGCCTTGATATTAAAGAATGCCAAAATGTTAAACACATACAAAAAACTTCAGAGTCCTTTAGTATTACATTCGTGCATTAGAGAATTAACTTGAAATTATCCTGGTTGTTATTTTTTTCTATTTCCTTCCCAAAGATAAGTGTAGTCTTTCACATGTTCCACACAATTCCCACTCAACTGGTAAGTTTTCCAGGAAGAATGCTCTTTTTTTTTTTTTTTTTTTTTAATTGGCTACATGACAAGGTAACTGAGAGCCATTAACACAAGTTCTCCTTGTAGGGGGAAGGTTGGTACAAATGTTCTGAGATCCAAACCAGAAATAAGCAGCTGAAGAAATCAATACTTAGTATTTAATGCAAACCCTTCTAATTAGCCCTGAAAAAAAATCAATCGGGATACGATGGGAAGGGAAGACTCTCATCTCAAGGAGTTTTCCTCCTATGGAAATCACTGAAGACATCAGAATAAAGCTTTCCCCAACCCCCTCCACTTCTCTGTCTCTTCTGACATTATTTTTGGGGTGTGATGTGGTTTTTCGTTTGTTTATTATGTGTTCTTTGGCAATTAAACTGATCAATATCTCAGTTTCATCTTTGTGCAGGCACTGGAGAAAAGAAACTTCCCTTCCCACTTCCTTTCCTAAAACAAAGAACTGAGTCCTTGTGAGTTCATCTTCTCTCCTGAAGAAAGCGTGTGAGAAGGATATAAATAATATTGACTAAAACAGTAGGGCTACATAAAGTCAAACTGATGTCTACATCATATTTTAAGATCCTTAAAAAGCCAGATCTTTTTTTTAAAAAGTCAGAAATGCTTAATTGCACTTAAATGGTGATAAGGAGAGTTTGGTAGGAGCAGTACCTTGCTGAGGAATTGGAGGGGCCAAATTCCCTGCCAGCACTTGAAGCAACTGCAGAATCTGTTGAAGTTAAGGAAAGTTCCCCAAAATCACCCTGCCTACTTCTGCACTGTGAAGGAAGCAGTCTCTTCTCACCTCCTGCTTCTAGCACAGAAGACACAGCCAAGTGTAGGACATAGATCATCAAGATACAAACATTTTTGTTTATGTCCTTTCCCTGAAGACCTTTCAAAAATGTGAAATGAAGGAAATTCAATAATTGCTTCAATCTCCTCTGAGAAAGTTTTCTTGATTTTTAGGCCAAAACAGGGTAATACCCCTCATGAAAAAGTAGATTTTCCTTTTGCTTTCAAAACTGACTCTCTGAATACTTAAGTAAGTAATTTCCTTTGTGTTTCCTTCATTTTCCTAATTGTAACATAAAACTAAATGTTTGGAATGAGGTAGAATGGCTCTTACGAAGCCTCTGCAGTATTTCTGTTGATCTAGAGTTAGGAGTGATGATTGCCATCCTCCACATACTACTTTGCTCCCTCTCCTGAGCACCCATCCAAGTATTTTCCATGACCTGAAGAACAGGACTTTCTATTGAATGGAAAACAAATCACAAAACTGTGTCCTTGAAAGCTGATCCCATATCTCAGGATGAGATGTCCAGACATGGGTGAGACAACAGGGAAGAAAGAGACACATAAAAACCTACACTTTTTTTCCAGGTGATTTTATGGAAGGATCTGCCATGCTGTTTGTTCTCTTCTCTTTCACTGATTTTCCCAGCTCAGTGGCAATGCCCTCAGCAGCAGCCCAGCAAAGCATTTGCCAAAGGCAGCTGAAAATGGCTCTCCTAGGTTCCTAGCTCTGTAATGTCGATGCAGCTTCTGAATTTAGAAAAACATTCCCACTAAAACAGGCTGCTTTTGTGGCATCTACTCATGCCATGTCCTCCAAGACACTTGATGAGGATCACTCCTGGGGCTGGGGTAGTAACTGAGGCCTTTCTGAATTCCTACTCTATCACTCTCTTTCTATTTACTGCACACTTTCTTTGGGGTAGAGATAACTAACTAGTCTCCCATCCTAAGCACACATATGGTTTGGGAATCATGATCTATTTAAACATACTGCTGGGGCAAACGTATTAGCTCTTGGTGACTTATAGTAATTTTGTTATAAAATATGTTAGCATCACCATGGGAAAAAAATTGTGTCAGGAGATGGGAGACCACCAGTGCTACGTGAATAAGGCAGCAAGAAATATATAGGGTATGGTGTTACCAGTGTTGCTGTGATAAAAATATAAAAAGCAACATTCAAAGAAACAAAACGTTCTGCTGATGTGATCATGCTAAATCAATACAGTGAAAAATAGATGGCAAGGGAAAGATCAAATTGTAACATCTTGAAAATCTCAAAGCTCTGTGCAAGGCAATCAAGGTTCTCACCCCACTTTAGACAATGAAAGGACAAACATCTAAAATTTAGCTGTTGCCTTAAAATCCCTTTATAGGGGATATGATAGCAATCTGGGTACCTCCAGGGGGTGATCCTTCTTACGTATCTTAAACTCCTGGTTTAGATAAATCATTATCTGAAGATGCCTATACTGGTTAACTGAGCCTAGGGTGACCAGGCTAGGGTCTGATTTCATAGAATCATAGAATTCTTTGGCTTGGAAGGGACCTTTAGCCATCATCTAGTCCAACCCCACTGCATTGAGCAGGAACACCTTTAACTTGGTCAGGTTGCTCAGAGCCCCGTCCAACCTGACCTTGAATGTTTCCAGGGATGGGGCATCTACCACCTCTCTGGGCAACCCGTGCCAGTGTTTCACTACCCTCATTGTAAAAAATTTCTTCCCTATATCCAGTCTAAACCTGCCCTGCTTCTGTTTAAAACCATTACCCCTTGTCCTGTCACAGCTGACCTTGCTAAAAAGATTGTCCCCATCTTTCCCGTAGGCCCCCTTTAAGTACTGAAAGGCCGCAATAAGGTTCCTTCCAGTGCCACTGCTCACAACTGGAGGGAGGGAGGAAGATTTAGCTAAACTGGGTAAGATTAATTTAATCCTAAAAGTTGACTTCAGTTGATTATATTTAAGAACCTGCTCACTTTTTTTTCCTTTTTTTTTTTTTTTTTCACATGTGAATAGCTGCTGCAGAGAGCTATCAAACATGACATAGGATCTAAGGAAAACCTACTGCCCACTGGAGCATCAGCTCGAGGCCAGGCAGGATGACAGTCATCATCCCAAACAGTAGTAGACATCCTTGGTGTGGTAACTGAATTGAGCTTCAAGTTTTACTGTGTTTGACAGTTTTTTCACTGTGGTCATTGTGTTTTCTGACACCAAGCAATGTAGTTTGCTGCCAGACAAAATGGCAAGTTTTTGCAGCTGGTTTTAGCACATGTGAATTTCCAAACTTGCAAAATGGTTGGAAGTTAAGGCCAGACTTTGAAGCATTACTTGAAGAGTCTCTGCCCTAAGCAATTTGATAGAAAGAGGGAGGCAGATAAGCTGGAAAAGTCTTCAGAGGTCAATGATTTGCTCAGTTAAATGTACATACTACTTTGGTAGTTGTGCTAGGTGGACTGGGTAGTCCTCTTAAGGCCAGAAACTCATAGAGCTGGTGATGTGGCATCTAAATTAAGCAGGCAAGGTTTCTTCTTTCAGTTCTCATGGGCAAAAGATACTCAGTTTAGTGTCAATTCCAGTATTAACCTCTCAAAGAAGAACTGAGATAACTTCATAGGTTATATTCCTGGCTCAGCTACAGATTCAGTTTTTGATTTAACTTCTCTGCTCTTGCAATCACCTGTAATGTGCATGTAGATAAAAATACTTAACTATTTTCCAGGTATTTTTTTGAAATTTGATTACTAAATATTTGTTAAAGGCTTTGAGGCATTTATGAACATAAACTGAGAATTCACTCCCTCCTATCCTGCTGCTTATTAAGGGTTGTTATTTTCTTATGGCTGTTTAGCTTGTTTGGTTTTCAGAATGTTGAATAATCTCCTAATAATGGCATTATAAATGAAAGACATAGTAGAGACATTCTTCTTTGGTGACATTTACAAAGAAACTGTAACTCACACTGTTTAAAAGAAAAATCTTGTCTTCATCAAAGATAAAAGCCACATTCTGCCTCAAGGCCTGGTCTTTCTATGATAGCAAGGCATTTCATATCTGCTTTTGTCCCTGAAAAAGAGATTTGCTTTTAAACATTCTCTTTCACTCCCTCTCTCCTCCTCTCTTCCTCTCCCTTTCTCCCCTCCCCTCACTCTTCTACACAATACATGCATGTATAGTTATGCAAATATATGGTCTTAGGAGATAAATCCACATATCAAATTAAAAATAAACTTGGAGAGAGGTTCCCTTTTGAGACTGCCACACGATCCCCCTGTCTGTCTCACTGAGGGACCTACAGGGTGGCGAGAATATATGGAGATCCTATTTTAGGACTTAGAGACCACATAGTTCATACTGGGAAAATGATGAGTTTGGCACTAAGTTAACTGTAATTATGTTAGTATGTTGTGGGAAGCAAGCTTTGCCTTTCCTCATCAGCAGGGATCTGGAACCAGAGACAACCAAAGGCAAACAGGTAGAAGTGTAATGCCGCTGATGAGCGAGACCAGCAAGCTGGTAACAGCAGATGAGGAAAAGGCTGAGGTACTCAACAACCTTTTTGCCTCAGTCTTCACTGGCAGCCTCTCTCCTCACCCTTCCTGAGTTGATGGATGGCATGAGGGGGACCAGGAGGGTAAAAC
>NW_009270001.1:4288093-4294553 GCF_000687185.1 Egretta garzetta | reverse complement strand
TGTTGCCCAGAGAGGTAGTGGAGGCCCCGTCCCTGGAAACATTCAAGGTCAGGTTGGACGGGGCTCTGAGCAACCTGATCTGGTTAAAAGTGTCCCTGCTCACTGAAAGGGCGTTGGACTAGATGACCTCTAGGAGTCCCTTCCAGCCCAAAACATTCTATGATTCTATGATTCTATAACCTATAAAACTGTTATGTTTACTGGGTAAAAAAGCTCTGCTCTCCTGGCAACTTGGTTATGTACAGGGCAAGCATGTCAGAGTTTCTTCCCAGAAAAGCGCAAATCTTGGTGTGATTCCAGGGTTAGCTGAGTCCAGGGACCCTTCCTTATTAATAATCCTGTTGAGTCAAATATAGAGCTGACTTCCCTTACCCTGGTAGAAAGAAATTGTTGGGCTGTGGGGTGGGTTGGAATACCTACAGAAGAGAGGTTTGTATCTCTTAAGAGTGATATTGTGGTGCATTGAAAAAAAAAAAATCCATTGTTGGATCAGCCTTTGTGTGGAGGATGTCAAGTCCTTGACATAACAGAGGCATCAAAGAGATCTTCAGCTTCATGAACATGAGTGCAGATTTGTTATGTGAGGGAATGTGCCTTGATATGCCCTGGACTTTTGCTACCCTGGATGTTGTCTAGAGTAATAAATTGAACGTGTCAAAGAATGTTTCTAGGCAATTCATTTGTCTGTACACTAAATTTTTAGGACAGTCCCTAATACATTTTTGACCTGTGCCAACAGGCACTCTCCCAAACTATTTCTGGGCATAGCACAGCACCTGCAGAAGACCGGAGCCACTTCCAACAGACAGTCTGAATGTCGTCACCTGTCTGACACTGAGAGGGCTCAGTAATGTAGATGCAGGCCCTTCCACGTCAATAGGCCTCAAAACCAGGGAGTGGTCTGCGATACATGTAATTTTTAACATAGGCACACTTTCACTGTCCAGTTTGGAACTTACTTTTTTCTAGTCCATGATCCTGGGAATAATTTTCATGGGAGTGAAGATATGTGAGGCAGAAGGGGACTAATATGTACCTCTACCTTCCCTTTATAAAGAAATGGGATGAAATGATATCCTTAACCAGTCTAGGCTGATGTGCCAATGTGGTTAGGGAAGGTCACCAGATGAAGTGTCAGTATTTTAAGAGGTTCTAAATATTCAGGGTGATGAATGGTTCAGACTCGAAAAGGAGAAGAAGGCTTCTCCAAACACAAGTATTGTTTCTAAATGCTGGTTAACAAATGCTGGTGTGTTGGGTGGCTGACAGCAAGAAGTGACCAGTAACATTTGACCAGCAGTAAGAGAATCTGTATTTGAGAGAGATGGCCAGGTTTCTGGAGAGATTGTATTTGCTGAAACACTACCAGTTCAATTTAAGCAAGACTGCCTGCTGCTGATGAGCAAATGTGTAGTGTACAGTTTGAATTTAGACATGGCCACATGCCCCATCTGCCTTCCTTTTTTAAACCTGACTTGCAGCTCAGCAGGGACATGAGACAATACGTTCTTTCAACTTAGTTTCTGCAGCCTAGTGATAATCCAATCTTTGACTCAGTTGTCTGCAATTATCACATTGCTTCTGTCTAAAACAGTGGAGTGATACAGGATAGCTTCATTTCTAAAACCTGAAAACCTCAAGTACTTGGGTGAAGCCAAGATGCCTCCTATATCACACATCAGTAATAAAACATAACTGCATTCTTTTATTATCTCTCCTGAGAGGATGTTGTAGGTAGCAGGCGTGATAGCCCATGAGTACGTCTAGATAAAACAACCCACAAACAGAGTCATTCCTTTTCTTCAAGGGCAGGAGACAAACAGATATGCGCTTAATTCCTCACTTTTGGAGGGCAATAAACTCAAAGGTGGCAGCTACAAAAAAACAGGCTTTCTTTATTTAGCAATTTTAGAGTTCTTGGGCCATAACAAAGTGGCAGTTTTGAGTCTTCTGTATGCTCTTCAGTAGCAATAAAACATTCCTCTAGCCTCCCATAAGGCTGACACTGGGAATTCCTAAGCTCTCTAGACAGGCCAACATAAAAGAGATTTTTCTTCCTGTAACATCTCTGAAGTAATAAAATACACCTTTATCAACACTGTGTGACAACAGAAGACATATATCCCCCTATTCTACCTTTTATGCAGATGATGTTCACTCTTTGTTGCACAGAACCCATCTGGCCTGTAGGATGGTACCAGCATGGATGGACTGTAGTTCTGAACACTGGCCAGACCTCTGGGTTTCCTGACATTGCTTTCATATGATACTAAATAGTGGTACGTTCTAATGAGTAATCAAATGTTCTTTGACTATATAGATCCTAAATGCCTTCAGTAATTAAAAATTATCATGGACAGATTTTTTTTTATTTCTAAAAAATTGTTTTACCTTTGGTTTGTGCCCAATTTGATACAATCCCACTTAGTGTTTAATGTTCACACTTTGTTAAGCAAATACCTTGGAAATGAAATTCACAAGTCAGGAAGGTGAACAAAGCTAAAAAAAGATCAAAGATAACATATTATTTGGAACCATTTCTTCACAAGGCTGGCTAAAGAAGGCACTGGCATACCTTAAATAGAGGTCCTTGGAGCAACTAAAGACTTTCGCCAAGATATATTGTGTTAGAGCTTCATTACAGCAGTTCAGACTTGTATATAGGACACATAAAGCCCTGTTTCAGGATGGCACATGTTGGTAGTTAAAGCTACGATACCTTTCCATATGAGTTACTGTTAACAGCAGCAGCAACAATACTGTATAGTGCTACAACCAAAATTGGAGGCTTCTAATATTATGACATGATCATTTGCATTTTAATTGCACAGAAAACAAGTAAATCAGATTTGGTATGTAATTGAATATATTGTCTATTAGTAGCAATACAGGTAAAACTGTATCTTAATTTCATGCTATTATACCAGGGTAAATCTCAGAGTCTTTATTTAAATTTTAATTCATCCAATGATTTCTTAAAATACATGGCCTGTGAATGTTTATTTTATTTTTTCTGTTTATTTTATTTAATTGCTCATATTTAAAAAAAAAAGAAATTAAGCATCTGAAGTTTTGTTTAATATCATCATTGTATTTTTCCTGCCTTCTAGCTGATCTAAACCAGAAAAATAGTGCCGTACTATACAGGTTGAAGAATAAATTATGGGCAAGCACTAAAAGAAAAAATGCATGCAAATACATGCTATGTAAAATACCTTTCCAACGAACCTCTTCCCACTGAATCTTCTTAGCAATTCCCTTACCTTTTCAGTCACATATCTATATATACTTTCAGTAGAAAGATACATTTTCCCTATGCGAAATAATGTGTTTAAGGTTTGTCATTAATCTTATGAGGAAGACATTCTTACGGAGCAATTCCTGACATGTCAACATCACAGTCTTTTAAAAGTGGGACACAATGACTTTTCTACGTTCTAAGGATCAGCTGGTTTTTTGCAGAGCCAAAAGCAATCAATATCAGTTTCTGTACTGAGGAAAAAATCATGCAGAAGACTGTAGCTGTGATGCTACTGGAAATATATGATGCCATATCCCTTAAAACACTTAGAACCTGAACAAACCATTCCTGTTAGATTAGTTTAGGACCAATTGATGCATCTGAAATATTTATTTTCTTCTGCTTCCAGCCATAATATTTGGAAAGTGAAATATGTGTGTCTATAGCAAATTAATTTAGAATTTTTCTGTGAAAGATAAACATTCATGCATAAAGTAAAAAAAATTAAAATTAAAGAAGCCATTCACCTCACTATGATTGTTTGCCTAAGTCACTGGAAACATCATTCTCTAACACTAAACAGTAAATCTCAATCTCATTTTTATATTGTGAACTTTACAGAAGTATCTGAAGTGGATAGATGTGATGGTTGTCAAGCAGGCTTTGAGAAAGTGAGTCAATATACTTTGCAGAACTTAGTTGACTTTCACCTTTCACTGTCTTCATGTTGAATGATGTATCTATAGGTTGGATGGGTAGACAGATGGAAGGAAAGGAGAAAGGAAGGAAGGAAGGAAGGAAGGAAGGACGGACTACTGAAATTTGTGATGGAGCTGTAGTGAATGTCTATTTATGATTGTGTGTGAAGCACTCAGATTTTCTATTAATGACCAATGGATTGAATCATAGAACAACAGAATAGTTTAGGGTGGAAGGGAGCACTTGGGGATCATCTGGTGCTCAACACAGTTCTGCAAGTTCTGCATTGAGTATCTCTCTATCTCTCTATCCACATATATATAAAAACTTCCTCTTCCTCTCTGTCTGTTCCTCATCTGTGTACACACATACACACAAAAATAGTGTTTATAATAAAAGACCAGGAAGTGAAATAGACTCTCAGAAACTAAAAAAAAAAAAAAAAGGTATGGAAAATTAATAAAAGTATCATGGCCCTTACCTTTAATGATTAACTATCCAGATTAAACAATTTAGATAGTGTATTTGTTCTGTGCAGAGTAGAAAATATACCGTGTTCTGCAGAGCTAGTCATTATGTAAATCTTTCTGCTATAGCCCTCTAAATGAATGTATAGTTTAATATAGAAGGTTCACAGAGAGAAATGTGTTAATTATTCATACGGGAAATTTTTGCTAATCTCTGTGACAATGAGATTCAGAATAACCAATAAACTGCAGAGGCGTGTATTTTAAATATGGTAATGAAGTACTAGAATAATTTATTTGGAAAAAACATAAATACATTACTTTAAATCTTTATGTAAGGACTTCTAGGTATTTTCAGAAAGAGAATCTGTAATTCTCGCAAGACCTGTGGTCATGATGCAACATTTACCAGGTGGTGCTCCCAGCCCCATGTTGCCTAATCATTTGAACTAGATTACTGAAACAGATCCTTCTGGCTTTGAGAGCTATTAATACAGGAATATTCTTCAACAGTGGAGGTCAGCAGCTGCTCAGAATATAGGGTTTGATTGCAAATGTTAGATAAAGGTCCCTCCCCCCACCATGTCATTCTCCGGTGATCTAATGTAATAGATTCATAACCAGTAATGAAGTTTTCTCCCATGACAGTGAACTATGAAGTTATTCCATGAACTTTTAAAAAATAGAATATCAGCCTTACAAATGCGAGTGACAGATTTGTCTCAAGTTTTATCCTCTATAGCTAATGTTTAAGAATATCAGAAGTGAAATTTTGCTGCTACCACTTTAAGTCAAATTCTCCAATTTAAAAATTAAAAAAAAATTTCTTCGATTACCCAGAAATGACTCCTACAAAAAGCAAAATGAAAGGGTCTGTATGCTGCTGCCCTTAGTCACACTGAGTGTTAGTTTATTTTGCTAATACTGCCTAATGCATGTCTATGTTTAGATCTGAGTTTACAGACCATCTTTACTGTGTGGACAGCTCACTGCATGGGGAAAACATCACCGTCACATTTTCATGTAGATTCACATGCATACCTGTGTTCGGCCCAGATGGTTTAACCTTGCTATGCCCAGTCATCACAGTGTAGTCCCTCTGTCCTCGCAGCAGTATCATGTGGTCACAGCTGAGCTGAGATTGTTCAGAGAAGAGTTTGACATTGCCCACTGAAAGGGTAATTGAGATTTTAGAATCTCAGAGCTCATGTTGCCTTACTTTGGGTAGAGTAATTCAAGCCATGATCATCCTGACAGTGCTGATATGAAAAAGCACTGCTGGGTCGGGGTTAAAAGCAGGGGCTATATCAGCCTAGATACACATTTCAGAGAGTCACTTCGAGTGTCGTACAATCTGCATCCAAACTATACATACCATTATGCAGAACAAACTGATTATTTCTAGCTAACCTTCCACTTCTTCTCTGATTCGTTTCTCCACAGTAAATTGCCAATAAGTCTTTTTTCCCTGTCTTCAAAAAAAAGATGAGATCAAATACAGAAGAGAGAGAGAGAAAAAAAAAGGAAAGTTCAAGATAAGAGAAAATGGCTAAATCCAATCCTATGTGCGATGAGTTGACCCAAGCTGGACGCCAGGTGCCCACCAAAGCTGCTCTACCACTCCCTGTCCTCAGCTGGACAGGGGAGAGAAAATATAGCAAAAATCTCATGGGTTGTGATAAGGGCAGGGAGAGATCACTCACCAATTACCATCACGGGAATAACAGACACAACATGGGGAAATCAGTTTAATTTATTGCCAATTAACATCGGAGTAGGATAATGGGAAATAAACCCAAATCTTAAAAACATATTCCCCCCAGTCCTCCCTTCTTCCCAGGCTCAGCTTCACTCCTAATTCTCTCTCCCTCCTCCCCTGCAGTGGCGCAGGGGGACAAGGAATGGGGTTTGGGGTCAGTCCATCACACACTGCCTCTGCCGCTCCTTCCTCCTCAGGGCAGGACTCCTCTCACTCCTCCCTGTCCCAGCCTGGGGTCCCTCCCACGGCAGACAGTCCCCCACGCACTGCCCCAGCCTGGGGCCTTCCCATGGC